>NW_004443960.1:1740301-1753116 GCF_000243295.1 Trichechus manatus latirostris | reverse complement strand
CATCCGACAGGCCGCGCAGCCACTCAAGCCCGGCCTCCCGCCGCCGCCGCCAATGGCCGCGCGCGGGGCGGGGACATGCAAAGGAGTCCGCCCCCGGGGGTGGGGTCGGGGCCGGGGCACTGCCCCGGTGCACGCTGCCCACTTGCGGCTGCCTGGCACCACAGGCTCCGAGACCCCCACCGTGGCCGCCTCCCGGTCTGGACGGGGTGCTGGGGCAGTGGGCCTGGGTGAAGTGAGCACCTCAGGACCCTGCTGCCCCTCGCTGTGCTGTGCGCCATCCCTGCCCAGTGATCCCCGCTGGATCACCTCCGTGGCTGGGGCCAAGAGGGGGTCCTGCAGTGGGGACGCTGGGGCAGTGGGCCTGGATGGGTGGGCACCCAGGGATTCTGTCACTTCCCCAGCCAGAGGGGCCACCTGGCCTGCTGCCCCCACCCTTTCCCCCTCAAGGCAAGCGGTCCTGGGGCACCCGGCACTCCAGCAGCATTGGCAAAAAAACCCAGTGCGCCGGAGCACCTGGCGCTCAGCTGACAGCTGGTTATCTGACACAGAGGGATAACACGGCTGTGCACTCTACCCTACAGCCTCCGGATCCGCGGGAAAAGGGAAGTCGGGTCACAGACAGCAGCAGGCCCTCGGAGGGTCCCCTCCCATGGGGCTGGACCTTGAGAGGTCTGATGGCCGAAGGAGACTGGAACCCCCCCCAGGCTGTTACTGGCCCCCTCCTTCCCTGGTCAGTTATTTCTGGACCAAGTGCTGATTCTCCAAACCCCACCTGGCCCCCGACTACCCCTGTCCAGGGCTGACACCCCTCCCACCCTGTCTGCTGGGGACTTCTCAGGGCCCCCACGCAAGATGCCCCAACTTTGAGGAGGTGGCGACAGTCAGGGAATCCTGGCGTGGAGAGCCTCGATGCCTCGTCCAGGGCTGGAGAGCCTGCGAGGGGCTCTGCTCACTGCTCCCCCAGGAGCTGGAGGGATGGCTGGCTGTCCCTAAGATGTGACAGCTCTCACCAGACCCTGTCCCCCCAGAGGCTTAGCCCTCCCACTGGCAGTGCCCAGAGGCCAAACAATTAGCTGCCTCTTGGGCTCAGAGGTCTGAAAAAACACAGACGGAGGGACGCTGCCCACAAAAGTGTCAGCCTGAGGGGGCCTGGTGGTGGCTGCATTGAGACTGTCAGGTGCCAGGCACACGTCATCTTCAAATCAACCCTGAAAGGTGGGTGCTATTGTTGTCCCCATTGTACAGATGGGAAACTGAGGCCCAGAGAGGCAAGGGGAGCTGTCCAAGCTCACCGGGGAGGAAGTGGCAGAGCCAGAAATTGCATGTGACAATTCTGTCTCCCAAGAGCATAAACTGTCCTCTGACAGGGTGGGCCCAGTGGTCCCCTGGAGACCCATCCCTCAGCTACCTGTCAGGGCCGGGGCAAGCCCAAAGGAGACCGCTCAGGCTCCCCAGGCCTCCATTCCCTGCCCTGCGCCTCTGGCCCCACCCCTTGCAGGCTGCTCCCATATGTGTGTGTGGTGAGGCCTGGTGTGGGGGTGTGGGACCACCAGAGCCTGCCCTGGGGACTCCAGGTGTCTCACCCCATGAGGCCAACCTCAGGGTGGCTGGCCCCAGGTCTCAGCTAGGGGCCTGAGCAGCTGATGCCTGCTGGCCTTGGGGTTCCAGGAAGTAGGCACCCCCTCCTGCCAGCTGCTGCCTGAACTGCCTGTGGGCATGGGAGCTGTGGAGAATTCTGGGGTCCCTGGAGTCCCTGTGGCTGTAGGTGGGGTATCTGTTGGGGGTGACCAGGAAGAGAGGCAGGCAGGCTGGCCAGAGAGAGCAGGCCACCAGGAGGGGCGGGGAGGTAAGCAGCAGAGGAGAAAGGCCCGCCCTTGCCACCTTTACGTTTAGGGGTGTTCATGTCAAAATCCAGCTCTCTGGTTTCCCTTGCAAACAGGAAGCTCTGGGCCCTGCCTTACAGCAGCCCTTCTCTCGCCTTCCAGCAGTCCTCCCAATCTTCGATCATTGTGTCCCTTGGTTCTTCTGTTTGCCATCTGTCTCACCCTCTGGGTACAGGAACCAGTTTGTCTTGGTCACTGCCACGTCCCTGGCAGCCAGTTCTGGGCCTCAATAAACAATTATTAAATTGACAATAGGAATATGAGTTAGAAGCACGGGCCCAATTCCAGAGGACACATCATTGCTAACAAGGATTTAGGGCAGAATGCTCCTCAGCCTGCAACGAGAGCAAGAGTAGTGTGATCAAGTCGTGTGAGCGAGGCTTTGGGAAGGAGGGGGCATTTGCACTGGGCCGTGAAGGTTGAGCAGGAGTTCAACAGGATCAGGAGGCAGAGAAGTTCGCCAAGTGGAGGGAGGAAATATGGGAAGGGTCAGAGTGCCGATAGGTGGGCTGTTGAGCTGAAGAGGCCAAAGTGTGGTCCAGTTGCTTGGAGAGAAATGGGAGGCCATCAGGTTGACAAGGTAGAAGGGGGATAGAGTATAAGGGAAGTTTGAATGTCATGCCTAGGAGACTGGAAATTGTCCAGGAGGAAGTTGGGAGCCAATGCACTGTGCTGTAAGAGAGAGGGCACGGTGTTACAGAAAGGGGAGGGATGGTGGAGGCTGTGGGCAGGGAGATGAGTTTGAAGGGGTTTGCCATAGCTCAGGGGAGAGATGACAGGGACAGAGGGAGCCTCCAGGCCTGGAGGTGAAGGAAGAAAGAGAGTCCATAGGGCAGAGACAGTGGGGCAGTCTGGCTGATTAAAGATGGAACACTCTTTGCTACTCTATCCAATGAGGGATGAGGTCTATGTCCCCTGCCCTTGAATCTGGACAGAATCAGATTCTTTGACCAATTTATTGGGGGAAGTAGAGACCCTGTCAGTTTCTGGACCCAGATTATATGAGACTGGCGGCTTCCACTTCCTGTCTCCTGGAACACTCATTCTTGGAACCCAGCCGCCATGCTGCAAGGAAGCCCAAGTAGCCCTGTGGAGAAGAACTGGTTCACCGGCCACGTGAGTAAAGAAGCCTTCTTAGAAGTGGATGCTTCAACCCCAGCTGACACCCTGCTGAGTATATGTGACGCCCTGCTGTCCCCACTGGTCCTAGAACAGGCTGCTATCAAGGTGGAAAGGAGCCTGTTTGGTGGAGAAGGCCAGGGATGTGGCCTTGGCCAGGCCTGGGGATGTCCAGATTCTTGGGACCCTCAGACCTAGAGAGGGGAAGATCCCTACAGGGCAAGGCAGATCCCCAAGGCAGGGTCCAGAGTCGAGGTGAGCCTGGGGCTGAGAAGAGGTGGAGCATGAGAACCGTGCCCCCCTGCCCCGGGGAGGGTGCCCCCAGCCTCAGCTCCTCTGGCCCAGGGCTGGCTCTGCTAGGCAGGGGAAGATTGCCATATGCCCATGTCCCAGCAAAGGACAGAGTGACCCCAGGCCTGCTCCAGCCTCCCTGAGGCTTTCTCCTGGATCCTCACCCCCTCTCCCTCCTGGTGGCCCAGGCCCTGTGGTGCCCCCATGCCTGTGGCCTCCAGCTCATACACTCTGCCCTCTCACTGGTCCTTCTGGATGTCTGACCTCTGGGACCTGAAGTGATGGTCACCATGAGTCCCCAGCCATGCGGACCCTCTGCAACCAATGCCCTGGGGCAGTCTGTCCCTGGGCTCCCATTTTCTCAGCATTCCAGCTTCACCCCACACTCCTCGCCACCCACCTCGTGTGCCAGGAAAGGGACTCAGACAGGAATGAGTCCTCCTCAGCCTTCCAGGACCTGCTCAGAGCCCTCTCCTCTAGGTAGCCTTCCTTGAGTCCATCCACCCCCACTTCTTGCTCCCTGGACACTCACATTTGCTCTCGTGGCCCTGACTGACCTTGTTGGGCTGCGCTGGCCTCTGTGAGCTTCCTGAGGATTGGGTTCCATCCAACCATACTCCTCCTCCCCCAGGTCAGTGGAAGTCTGTGGCCGAGCAGGGGAAGTGGGCTGGGCTCCAGGGGTCCTTTAGCAAGAGGGGCATGGCCATGCCCTCAAAGCTCGGGCCCCAGAGCCCCTCCCAAGAAGTCATCCTATAGATTTCAGAGATAGGAACCCTGCTGGGAATGGTGTCCCAGCGGGGTCCCTGGCTTGCTGTGTGACCCTGCACGTGTGACATACCCTCTCTGGGCCTGCTTTCCCCTCCATGAATCGAGGGGGCGGAGGAGCTGATCTCGAGGTCCCTTCCAGCTCAAACCCCTTATGTTCTATGAGAGCCACGTGAATGTTGCCATGGAGATGTCAGAGGAGGAATTGCAGCAGTGCTGAATGAGATTTCCACCCAAAAGAGGCGGACCGAGGCACCCAGGAAGCAGTTGACACCGCAGGTGCTCTGGCTCAGGTGTCCAGGTGTGCAGGGGGTCACATGGAGGGCCCTGCTCCTGAGATGACGCCACCCACCTGCAGCCCACTCAGCTGTGTCCCACTGAGGCTCTGCTTAGCAGGTGATACCGGGCTATCTTGGGTGCCCGTTCCGGCCTGGAGAGGGGAAGGACCTTTCCATGGGAGGGTTAGGGCCAAGGGCCATTTCCCCGCAGGCGTGACAGCTGTCTGTCCTCGCTGCCCACTGCAGCGCAGTTGTTCACGCCGACGGGAAGGTGCAGAGGTGCTGGCACCACAGAGGAAGGTGAGCTAACGCTGAAGTCATGTCTCTGTGGTTGTCATAGCAGCGGCCTCACTCCCAGGTACCGGGGGCCTGTTTTTGGCAGTGCTGGCTTCCAGCTCCTGAGCCAACACCCCTGGGCTGTTGGAGGAGGCAGAGCAGGGGGTTGGTAAAGGACAGCCAGGCTGGGGAGCCCCCAGGGGTGCTCTGGGTAGCCGCAGCAGGAGCCGGGCAGAGGCCTCCACTCCAAGCTGGGCCCGATGTGCATGAGGCCTCTGGGCATGGGCAGGGCACAACAGCTGCTCCTGGCTCCACGCTCTCCAGGCATCTCTGAGTGACTTTACGGCAGGTATATGCATCAGTGCAGGTCCATAAAACAGACACCTGTGTAACCATGACAGTCTCTGAGAATGTCCCAGACTGGGCCAGGTGCTGCCAAACTTGCGTTGTCTTTTTCTCTTAATTATAAAAAGGATATGCGATTATCCTGAGCATTTCTACAGGACAGAAGGTAAAGCTGAGAACAAAAGCTGTGCTCCACACCTGGATCTCTTTCTTCAGGGACAGCCACTATTAGGTTTGGCAGTGACACCTGTGTTAGTCTCCGCAGCTGCTGTAACAAATCACCGCAAACGTAGTGGCTTAAAACGACACACGCTGATTATCTTACAGTCTGAAGGCCAGACATTTGAAATAAGTCTTATGGGGCTAAAACCAAGGTGTTGGTAGAGCTGGTTCCTTCTGGAGGGTCCAGGGGAGAAGCTGTTCCTGGCCACTTGCAGCTTCCAGTGGCTGCGTCACTGCAGTCTCTGCTTCCACAGTCACATTGCCTTCTCTTCTGTCGTCCAACCTCCTTCTGCCTCCATCTTATAAGCACATTTGTGATTGCATTAGGGCCCACTCAGATAATTCAGGATAATCTCCTCATCTCCAGATCCTTCACTTAATCACTGCTAAGTCCCTTTCGCCATATAAAGTAGCATTCAGAGATTCCAGGGATCAGAACCTGGGTACTTCTGCTGGCCATTATTCAGCCTATCCCAGCACCAGGCAGGTTTTCTATTTTGGGATTTTGTGAAAGGTTTTATTTGCAACAAGGGCCCCGTGGCTGAGACAGACCTCAAAATCATTGAATGATGGATTTCTTTTTCTGTGCTATTTCTGTCTAGTGTAAGTATCAAAATTATTCTAGGCATATGAAATTTTGTTCCTCTGATCTCTAAGAGTACAGATAAAAATCACAATTATCTGTTCTTTCCACATTTGATAGAATTTTTCCATAAAATGATCTGGATTAAGCTGTCTTCTCCTGGCATGACTCTGATATATTTCAAATTTCTTCCTTTGTTATTGATCTATTTGGGGTTTCTACTTCTTCTTGAGTCAGTTTTCATAGTTTGTATTGTCCTACAATAGAACATGTCACTAGATTTCAAAAATGTAGGCAAACAGTGGCCCATAATTTTCTAATTTTAAACTTTTAAAAATCTCTGTGGAAAAAGCTGTGATTCTTAATCTTACTGCTTTGCATTTTAGTTTCTTTCTCCCTTTCTCTCTTTTGGTCACACTTGCCAGAGTTTGTCTTTTTTTTAATCTTAATAGCCTTATATACTAAAAACAGTTCTTGATTTTATTAATCAATCCTACGCTTTTAAAACCTGTAAAAATCACTAATTTGCACTTTTAGCTCCCTTATTTTCTTCCTCCTCCTTTATTTTGGCTTATTTGACTGCAGTTGTTTTTCTAAAACGCTGAAATGAATACTTCATTACATACTTTTTTTATCCTTAATAGTAAAATCTACTAATGTGCTTCATTTCTCTCCATGCACATAGTTTTGATTGCATGCTACTAGGATGCAACCTCAGTGTTATTCATTTTTATATAATCTGATTTTAATTTTAATTTTTTGGCCCAAGATTTCTTTAAAAGAGGATACTTAAATTTCCAAATAATTAGATTTAAAAAATCAGCTTTATTGAGGTACAATTTATATGCAATAACATTACCCAATTTTAGGTGTGCAATTTAGTGAGTTTTGACAAGTATACAGTCATGTAACCATCACCACATCATGATATAAAACATTTTTATCACCCTAAAAATTGCCCTCTTACCCCTTTGCAGCGATCGCTCCCTCACCTCCAGCCCCTGGCTACCACTGACCTGCTTTTTGTCACTATAAGTGGTTAGATTTTTTAAAAACAGCTTTGTTGAGGTCTAACTGACATACAACTGCACACACTTAAAGTGTACAACTTGATAAGTTTTGACGTACACACGTACACACCCGTGAAACTGTCACCACAATTAAGGTAATGAACATATCCGTACTTCCCAAAAGTTTCCTTGTGCCCTGGTGGTTATATTTAAAAAAAAAACAAAAACCTTTTTGTTATTCATTTTTAGTTGTATTGCATTATGATCTAAGAACGTGGTCATCAGATTTCTACTTTGTGGAATTTATTGAGATTTAATTCAAAGCTATATCTCTCTATATCTACATATATGGAACCCTGGTGGTGCAAAGGTTAAGCACTCAGCTGCTAATCGAAAGGTTGGTGGTTCAAAACCACCCAGCGGCTCTGTGGGAGAAAGACCTGGCGATCTCCTTCCGTAAAGATTACAGCCTAGGAGACCCTCTGGGGCAGTTCTACTCTGTCACATGAGGTCACTATGAGCCAGAATAGACTCAACGGCACCCAACAACAATAGAGGTAGACCCCGACTTACAAGGGGTTCAGTTCCCATCACTCCGTGAGTCAAATACCTTTCTTTTATTTTTCATTATTATTGACTTTTTTATCCGTATCTTTATAAATCCTATCTTTATTTGTCTTTAGGGGTTGGCATGAGAATGATAACATCAGCAAATTACGCACTACAGCGTTGTATGCATATATTATTGATAAGATGTAAAAAAAACAAAAAACCAGAGGGTCATAAGTGCTGTTCATAAGTAACTGAATATGTCGGGAGTCAGAACTACCTGTATACGTATATTACATTGAGAAAAATCCTTAACGCTTTTTTAAAGAATTATAAAATTTATATAGTTAATCACATTAACTTTTCAACTATCCGGGTGTCCCCCTAATCATCAGGATGTTCAGCCTTGTCCTCAGGCCCTGGAAAAGGACAGTCATGGTAGAGTCAGCCCTGGGTTGGATTCAAGGTGTGTGGAGGTGGACAGGTTAAATGGCCCAGGAGAACCTCTAGGGGGCAGTGTTGACAAAGGCCAGCTCTGATCTATTAGTTTCTTTTGACCTTGCCAAAATACTGTGCATAAAACTGAGCTTATTAACTGTGTTATTGAAACTCTCTTATCTTTCTCGGTTTAAGAAAAAAATGTCTACTTGCTTTGCAAAATTCAGAGGAAGACGTAGTGAAATATCCCACAAAGATTTTGGTTTGGTTAAATTCTTTGTGTACTTCTAACAGTTTAGCTTTGTCTGTTGATGTTCTATTTTTGAGAACACCAAGGTTCATACTATGTCTTCTACATAGTTTGTACCTTTTATCAGTGTGCAAAGAACCTAACTTTTGCCCATTGAATACCATTTGTCTTCAATTCTACTTTCCTGGTAGTAATACCGCCACCTTGATCTTCTCAGTGTGGCATTTTCCTATCTCTCTATTCTCAGCCTTTTGGGGGTTGTTTTCACTGTAAACAGCATTTTCTGGGCCTAGTGTTTCTTTTCAGCATGAGAATCTTTGTCCTTTGACAGAGGAATTTAACTCATTTACACTTACTGTTACCACTCCATGCTTGGTCTTCCTCCTACCATTTTACTTCATGTGTTCTGATTAACATACTGATTCATTGTTTTCTTTCTAAAGTCCTTTCCTGGACGGATCGAATTTTCTCGTTTCTTCTTTCTCCTCTTAATTTTCTTCTTTCTTTTACGATAACAGTTATCATCAAAAATTAATAAAAACTTTTATATTTCATCAAGAACTAAGCGCTGCTCCAACACCCCCCTCCCTGAACCAAAGATTTTTGGCACACTTTCTGTCTCACCACAGGTTTTTTGTAATAATCTAGAATGTCATTTCCAGATAGTTTCCTTTTTTTAAACATATGTCCTTTCTATTTCCAAAATCCCTTCCAAACAATTGCATTTCACTCCACAACCACCTTTAAACAATCATGTAGACTTGATTAATCTGTTTTGCTCATTTTGCGCCACTTTCTTGTGGGTGTATCTTCCCTCACTGTGAGTCCTTGAATCTTATAGGTTTGTCATTTGACTGGAATTAAAAGCTCAGGTTTGGAATTAAATTCCAGCCCTGCTACTCAACCACTGTGAGACCTGGCAAGTTTCTTAACCTCTCTGTGCCTCAATAACCTCGATTAAATACAGGAAATAATAACAGTATCCACCTCCTAGAGTCGTGAAGACTGAATGGGATAAGCCAGTGAATGAATGGATGGGGAAATGAAGCATATGGGTCCCTTTCCTCCCTCCTATCTCTCAAGAGAGAACCCTGGTGGTATAGTGGTTAAGTACTATGGCTGCTAACCACAAAGTCAGCAGTTCAAATCCACCAGGTGCTCCCTGGAGTCCCTACGGGGCAGTTCTACTCTGTCCTACAGGAATCAACTCGACAGTGACGGGTTCGGTTTTTTTGGTTTGTCTCTCAAGAAACTCTCAGCACAACCCTCCCACTCTCTGCTGTCTCCTTTGCTTCTCCCTCTCTGCTGGCACGCTTCCCTTAGTCTGGAAACCTGTTCAAGTCTCTCTCAAATTAAGAAAAAACCTTGGCCTCCGTTCTGTGCCTCTCTCTTGTCCCCTGCTTCTCTCTCTCCTTTCATAGCCAAGCTTCTAGAGAGAGTAGGCTAGATGCCAAGTGCACACTTTCTCACTCACCCCCTGGCATTTGGCTGTCTACCAAACCCTCCACTCAACACACACCCGGTCCAGGTCATCAGAAAACACCATGCTGACCAGCAAGATGCAGGGGACGTGGCAGGGACGGGGGACAGTGGAAGGTAAATACTCTGCCTGCCGTAGGTGCTCCACAAGGGTGTCCCCTGAACGAGTGTGTGACGGGAATAGGTGCATGAGGTGGGAGATGTGGAGGCTTCCTGGAGGCGGACGTACCTCAGCTGAGTCTGGAAGCATAAGTATGCATGAGATGGAAGGGAAGACCTTTCTAAGCAAATCGAACAGCATACAGCAAGAATAGGCAGTGGGAGACCATAGAGAGTTCTGGAAGCCTCAAGTGGGGGTATGTGTGGTCCTGTGTGCTGAGGGAGGGTGGAGTGGGGCTGACATCTGCTTCATCCCTGGCCCCTGCCCTGTTCCTGCAGCACAGGCCCCTGCTGACCTCTCCCCTGAAGCCTCTCTCTCAACTTCCATACATTGTGACTCAGTTTCCCTTACTTCACTGGCCCTCTTGCTCAGACTCCTCCCAAGACCTCTCTCCTTCCCACCTCTTAGTTGGAGTTTCCTGCTTCTGGGGGCTTCCTCCTGCCCCAGGGGAGCTTGCCGCCTCCCAGAGCCTCAGGCCCCTACCTCCAGCTAAACTCTGGAACCTTCTCAAGTGGCCCAGGGCACCACGTGGTGTTCAGAACCCACTCCTCCCTCCCCTCCAGGGCATCCCCACCCAGCAGCAGCCTCTCCACCATCCTGGCACCAACCCAGAGACTCCTACTCCCCTGAGTCCCCACATCCGGTCCTGATGCCCCTTCCCTACTCAGCCCTCCTGCTTCCCCCTGCCCCATCATCATCCCTCAGCTAGACCCCAGCTTCCTGCTCGCCTCCACTCATGCCCTAATTCCCAAACTTGGGGCCCAAACATTCCCTCTGCAATTCTGCATCAAAAGGTTCTTGAGATCAGAAAGGTTTGCAGGCTCTACAATTTCCACCGTTAGGATGGAAGTCCCTCCTACTGCCTGGCAGGGAATTGCTCCCGGATGCTCTGAGTTGGAGACAAAGCAGCTTGTAGGGGGGTTGGGGTCAAGCCCCAAGAATGGATCACAGCTGGGAATCCTGGACCCCCACCTGGGCTTCCGGCTGGATAGCCTCCCTCTGCTCCTGGGCCATTTGACCTGGAAGAGGTGGCGACTACCCGTTCCCTGTTTATCTCTGACCTCTGCTGTGCCAGGGGCCCATGGGGTGGGCTGGGTGTCCTGTAGGTTTTAGATCCTCTTCTAGCTCTAAAGTGCAGGGATGATTGTGCCCATTACACAGATGGGAAAAGGGAGGCGAGGAGATGCTGTTCCAGGCCCAGGTGAACAGCAGGGCCTCGGTGTGCTCTCAGTGATCTGCTTGGCTGTAGCTCTCCCGATGAATAGCAGTTGGAAGTGGGTCCAGCATCTGTAGTGTGGTTGAAGCTTTCTGGGTAGTTCACACCACAGAGAGAGCAGGTCATGGGAAGGAAGCCTGGAATCCTCAGGATGTTGGGGAGCCACATGCCCTGGGCTTTGGGAACAGTGGGAACCAGGGCCCTTGCGTAGGAGACTGGCTCCTCGGAGTGTAGACTCAGCCTCCCTCCAGGCTCTTGGGAGAAGGACTCAATCGGCCAACTTAGGCCAGACTTCAACCCAGGCCCAGTGGCCATGGCCCAACAGCAGGGTCACCCAGAGGAGACAGGTTTCCAGGAGGTGGCCTGGGGACATAAGGCCCATCCCAGAGGACAGAAAAGGCTGGGGGGTGGCCTGGTGGAGGCTTGAGGGAGCCAACGAGGGGCACTTGTCATCAGGCAGGACTTGATGTCAACAGCGTCACCACTCTGGGGAGGAAGCCTGATTCCTTAGCAAGGACCTGTGGGGCTTGGGTGTTGGGTCCCAGAACAAGGGGGTGCCCTGTTGGCACTGCAGGCACCAGTCTGGCAGAAAAAGAGGCCACCCACCATTGCACAAGCAGACACACAAATAGGGAGCCCCCACAATAAACTGACTTGACATAATGGGGGGAGAGACATTGTCCACTTTTTTCTTTAAAAACTTTGGCTTGAATTCATTTTAAAAAATTATTATGGAGATAACAGTTCACACACCAAAATCTCATCCTTTTAAAGTGTACTGTAGTTCTTAGTATATTCAAAGGCTGTACACCCATCACCACTATCTAGTTCCAGATCATTTTTCTCATCCCAAAAAGAAACCCATACCCGTTAGCAGTAACCCCCCCATTCCCCCTCTCCCAGCCCCGGGCAACCACAAACCTGCTTTCTGTGTCTACAGGTCTGCCTACTCTGGACATGGGCCAGACGCCACATCCACACCTCCTCACTCATCCCCCGGTATCTGTCGGTCTACCAGCCCCTCCACTCAACACACTCGGTCCAGGTCATCAGCAAACGGACCCATTCAACATGTGCTCCTCTGTGACAGGCTTTTCTCACTCGGCATAACGTTTTCGAGGTTCATCCATGTTGTACGGCTTGAATCCTTCCCAGCACACGTGCCATTTTCTAATTAACTCCTGCACACACAGAGGAACAAAGGCCCCGGTGGCAAGGCCACGGGACGGAGCAGGTCGCAGCAGAAGTGCGCGCAGACGCGGCCCCCAGCACCCGCCTGGCAGGCCGCCGCCCCAGGTGAATCCCACCTGTGCTGCGCCAGGTGCGTCCCACCCGTGCGTCACCTCGCCTCTCGGTCGTGCTTGTCCTCGTCCATGACAGCCGGGACCAACGGCCCCACCTCCCCAGCGCGGTGCTGGAGCTCCGCTACGTATTTATTGAGCGCTTACTGCGTGCTAAGCGCTTGGCTGTGGCGTGAACGGATAGAGGCTCTAGGGGCCAGAAAACCTTGGTTATTATTGCTAGTGTTTTCACCGCTGTGACTGTTAAGCCTGTGGAGCTTGGGGAGCTATTGACGGAGCGGCAAGTGGGCGGAATGCGCCGAGGGAGGACCAAAGGGGGAAGGGCGGGTGGCCGCCACCCGCGATGGATAGCGCGGCGAGGGGGCGGAGCCTATGCCAGAGGAGGAGGAGCCCCCGCGGGGGCAGATCCGGCCTGGCGAAGGGCGGAGCCTCCGGTGCCCCGCCCACGTCCTATCGCCCCGCCCTGCCTGAGACAGGAGGAGCCCGCATTGGAGACGGTACCGTAGCGCAGAGGGCGGAGCCTGAGGGCGCCCCGCTTCTCTGACGCCCTATCCTCTCCCTCCCGGACACTTCGCAGCGCGGGGCGGGACCTCAACAAGCCCCGCCCCGCATCCCCGGGAGCCGGAGCGGCGCGCCCCGCGGAGGGAGCC
>NW_004443960.1:1726356-1739652 GCF_000243295.1 Trichechus manatus latirostris | reverse complement strand
CATGGCGCCGGAGGACGTAGGGCCTGGGCCCGAGCATCGCCGTGACCCGCCGGGGAGCGGGCACTCGGGTTGCCGGGGCCGAAGCCGCTCGCCGGGCGCCCGGGGAGAGGCCTGGCGGGCTCGCAGGGTGTGGGCGCGTTCCCGGCCTCGGGAGAGGAAAACGGAGCGAGGGCCAGGCCTCTGCCAGGGCGAGGCTCCAGCGCGGTGATGTCGGCCGACTACATCAGGGAAAGCTGGGCCGCAGACGCAGCCAGCTCCTGGCCTGGTCCCGGGACAGAGGTCCCTCCCGGCGGCTCCGCAAACACGAGCGGTGGGAGAGGCGGGGGCGGGAGGTCTCCGCCGTGGGAAACAAATATGCAGCGCTAATTAGGGGCTAACTGGAATGCAGCCTCAAGACGGGGATACCCAGGACCTGTGAGCCCGCGAGAGGCAGCTAGGAAGTGGGGACTCCCGCTTAGGGCGGCAGGGAAGGCTTCCTGGAAGAGGTGGCTGGACAAGGACGTGAAGGATGTGTAAGAATTGGTCTGATGCCTACAGAGGAGCAGGAAGGTGGGTCCAGTTCAAGGGAGGAAAAGACCTGAGGCTGGACAGGCAGTGGGCATGTTAGGGGGCACCCCCAGTGTGAGGAGGTGGGGGGCAGGGTGGGATCATGAAGGGCCTTAGGGTGCCCAGCTGGAGGACATTATTTTGGCCACAGTGGTTGGCGGGTTGCCATGGAGGGTTTAAAACGATGGAAAGACAAGGTCGGGTCTGCGTTTTGGAAGTCATAGTGACAGGCAGCGTTGATGGAGCGCGTCCTGCGAGCTGGGCAGGCCCTGAGCCCGGTGCTTCTTACTGACTGTTGCGTCCTTGCCGTAACCCTCAGAGGCAGGAGCATAGTTAACACCCCCGTTTTACACATAGGAAGCAGGCTCAGAGAAGCGTGCAGGTTGCCCAGGGCGTCACAGCCAGTATGTGGCAGAGCGGGGGTGGGAGCCTGGGGTCGGACCTCAGAGCCTAGCTTTATGCACTCCTAGCCCCCCTTGTGCACAAGGCTGGCTTTGTGCCTGTGACGTGCGTGGGACACAGGGTAGGATTGAAAAGGGGGCAGGGGACAGAACTGTAGACAGCTGTCCCTGGGGCAGCTCCAGGCTCTGAGGTGATTCCTTGCTCCCTGGCCACATGTTGGGAGCCTAACGTTCCCAGGCACCCTCAGCCAGGTGTCAGGTTTTGTAACTGGTTCCCCACTGACTCCAGCGTGTGGCCATCTCTTAATTACGGAATCCCTGTGGTCAGCGTTGAGATAAGCTTGGGGCCTGTGGTGGCCTCAAGGTGGGTGGGTGTCGGGGCAGGCGATGGTGCTTTTCCTGAACTGCCAGGGGTTCTGGGCTTTGGGGTGGGAGGAGAGCGGGCTCTGGGGGCAGCTGGGGCCCCAGGTGGCCACGCTGACTGCTGGAGCATTTGCTGTCCTCTGTCTCTGTGGAGATGAGTTGCCCTCCCGGCCCGCTGCCTGCAGAGGTGCGTCAGAGCTGCCCCACCCCTGGTTCTCCACGCTGTGCCTGGGGTTGGCCCTCTCCTATCCGCTCTCTCTGCTGGGCTGGAAGCTGCTGCTCCCCAGCGCCTGGCGCAGAGCTGGCCCCGGGGCCGGCAGGGCCTGCGGCAAGGGCCGAGTCTGGAGGTGCTTGGCACACCCGGGGAGCTCAGGCCTGGTGGCCCATGTGAGTCCCCTCAGGCCCCTGGTCCTGGGTTTTGGAGGAAGGGCTTTCTGGGACCCTGTGAGGCAAAGTGTCAGGGGGACTTCACTGCGGCAGGTGGATTACACCCCAGGTTGTCTCAGGGAGATTTCCCAAAGTTTGGGGGTGAGGAACCCCACTGGTCCCCCAGGCCACCACCTGTGATCTGTGGGCCGCCCCCACCCTTGTGCCTGTCACTGTGCAAACTCCTCCTTGGGAGAGGTCAGGAGCACTGCTGGGCCTCCCAGGCGGGGCGTGTGCTTAGGAGCCCCTGAGCCCTGCCTTCGGGGTGACCTCAGCAGCCTCGTGGGGGGCTTAGTCCTGGACGTCTCCATTTGAGGCTCCCTGGCCACCCTGGCGTGCCACAGGACAGTGGCATCCAGACCCCGCGGGAGGCCCACAGCTGGCCCGAGGGGTACTCCAGGCTACCAGGCCTCAGTGTGCGGGACCAGCTGGGGCCCCGAGACCATGACCAACCAGCATTTCTTGGGTTAAATGATCCTGCTGGGAGGTGGAGGTTTGAAAAAAAATGACATTGCTCGGCAAAATATTGCTGCCCCCCAATTTTTCACCTTTATTATGGAGAATTAGAGCATATACAGAGTGGGCAGAGAGGTGCTAAGCCACATGTTGCCGTCACTCCATCCGCTGCCCCAAATCACAGCCACCCAGTCCTCGTGTCTCTGACGTCACGCAGGGTCTGCAGCACCAGGGCCGCACCTCTGACAGTGGTCGCTAATGCGTTACACATGCAGTGTGTTCAGATTTCTGGTTGCCTCATTTTCTTACTGTTGATTTTTTGGTTGTTGATTTCTGACTCAGGAGACCCCACGTGTGGCTGAGTAGAATCGCCCCATTGGGTTTTCTTGGCTGTAATCTTTACAGAAGCAGATGGCCAGGCCTGTTTCTTCCTTGGTGCCGCTGGGTGTGTTCAAACCACCCACCTAGACCATTTGTGCCCCTCAGGGACATTTGCCTCATTTTTTGACATCGTTTGCATCAGGACCCAGATGGGGTCCACACGTTGCAGTTGGTGTCTTCCAGACGCTGGTAGCAGCTGGGCCTGCCCGCCCTGTCTCTCTTTCTCATGCAGTTTGCTCCTATAGTTTCTGATTGCGTCTCTGGGGCGTCATCCCGTGGTGCCGTTGGAGGTATCCCTCCAGCCTCTTTATTTTCCGTAAACTGGTAGTTGGGTCCAGAGCTGTGCCATGTGATGAGCCCCGTGTCCGCCCAGTGGCCACGTGTTGCTCGTGGGTGCCATAGTGGACAGCTCAGAAATGGGACCTGTCCTTCACTGGGGAGCGTTCCGGGCCGCACCGCCCTTGGTGTGGCTGTTGATCAGCTTCAGGCGGGATGGCTTTCGGAAGGCCGGATCTTGGGTGATGGCTGGGCGCTGGCCTGGGCCTCGGGCTGTTTGGTAGCAGATTCAGCAGCTTCTTGGTTCACTGGTTTAAAATACCAGGGTGTAAGGGGCTCTGTTAAGGAGCCCTGGTGGTGCAGTGGTTAAGCACTTAGCTGCTATCCAAAAGGTTGGCAGCTCAAACTCACTAGCTACTCTGAGGGAGAAAAGACCGGGCAAATTGCTCCCATAAAGACTGCAGCCTTGGAAACCCTGTGGGGTAGTTCTGCTCTGTTACTTGGTCGCCACGAGTCAGAATTGACTTGACGGCACCCAGCAAGAACAAGGTCTGTATTGGCTGGGAGCACCCAGGGCCTTGCCCTTTCCCACCTGTGCTCCTAAATGGAGTGTATGGGGGAGGATGCGGAGAGGCCCCGGAGCACCGTCTGTGCATGGGACGTAGTCTGAGGGAAGGTTGGTGTCTCAGAGCGGGCTCCTGGGCCTGGTGTGTGCGTGACGTGTTAGACTGCAGCTGCTATGTGCTTTGCTGCCTTGGGGGCCAGCGGGCCATGGAGGAGGCCCAAGCCCCTGTTCCCCATCCCTGGGTCCTGGGAGCTGAGGTTCCCACTGAGCCCCACAGTACGTCCTGTGTCAGGCGGTGGGGAGGCCCCAGCCGGTCCCAGACCCGGCCTTCTGGAGCTCAGTTGTTGCGGGGGCTGCCATGTTAAGCCACCACACCCATGGATCTGACGACACAGACACAGATGACAGGGAAGGGGCGCTTTGGAGGGACTGGCCAGCAGGGACCCAGCACAGACAACGTTCAAGCTGAGACTCAGAACCTGTCCAGGAGTCTCCCAGGAGCTGGGGGTGAGTGGTCCAGATAACGATGGGGCTCATAGTGACCCCATGTGAAAGAGTAGAAGTGCCTCATAGGGTTTTCTAGGTTGTAATCTTTATGGGCGCAGATTGCCAGGTCTTTCTCTCGTGAAGCCTCTGGGTGGGTTCCAACTGCCAACCTTTCAGTTAGCAGGTGAGCGCTCAACGGTTGTGTCACCGGGGTTCCTTCACCTTCCGACCTAGAGGGCTCGTTTTCCAGCACTATGTCGGACAGTAGTATTCTGTTGGGATCTCTAGGGTTGTCGGCGGTTGGTTATTGGAAGTAGATCCCTAGGCTTTTCTTCCTAGTCTGTGTCAGTCTGGAAGCTCCACTGAAGTAACCATGGGAGACTTTGTCAGTGTTTCAAATATTGGTGGCAGAGCTTCCCGCATTGTACAACGCGCAAGCCCCCACAGCGTGACAAACTCTGAACCACAGTGAGATGCCACTTCCTACCCGCTAGGGGGGCTCTAAGCAGAAAGACGGGAAGTAACAAGTGTCGGCGAGGACATGGAGCACTCGGAACCCTTGTCCACTGCTGGGGTGACCGGAAACTGGAGCGGCCGCGTGGAGAACAGCGTGGCGGTTCGTCAGGAAGGAACCGTCAAAACCTTCCGGGAAGCCTTCTGCCTCTTTCCCCCGTGGTCTTGGACGTAGCTTTGAGCGGGGCCGTGGGGGGCGAGGGCGCTGTGGGTTCCCGAGGCGGGGCACCTTTCCTCTGGCGTTTGGTCTCGGTTTTGATGTGTGTGCGTTTTTGGACGTAGTTGAGTACTGCGCCTGACGCAGCAGGGTTGAGAGGTGAACAGAATGCCGTGATGTCATGCGTGTCCCCGTCGGCACGAGGAGGGAACTGTCGGCCTCAGCAAGCACTAGGGGACGCGTGGGGGGCAGTTTTCACTTTAGGTCATGTCACACCTGCGTGACTCGGCTTCCCCCTCCTGGTTCTCATAGTTGCGTCCTGCGGTTTCCCCTCCAGAGGCCCGACTGGGGCGTCTTCTCCCGGGTTTCTGCTGGGGCCTGCTCCTTCCTGGCTGCCAGGCCTTGGCTCCACTCTTCGGCCAGCCGCTGGCCGCCATCTTGGGGCAGCTCCTTGGCTGCGACTGTCACACGGGGTCTGGCCCCCTGAGCCCCTCCCTGGGCTCCCCCCAGGACGGTGGTTCTGCGGCCACCTCCATGCGCCCACCCTGGAGTGCCTCTGCCAAGTGGGGTTGGGGAGGTGGAGACCCTGGCTCCAGAGGGAGACCCTCCTGGGTCTGGTTTCAACTGAGGAAGCCATTTTGGATGGCGACACGCATTTTCCTTTCCGGAACACTCCGTGGTGGCCAGCACCAGCAGTGGGAGTCCAGATGGCCCAGCCTGCCTGCCCCGGGAATGGAAAGATCCCGCTTCCCCGTGCGTCTCCAGCTGGCCTCGGGTGGCTGTGTGTGGCGGGCGCTGGGTCCTGAGAGTGGCTGCCTTGCTGCAGAATGAGATGCAGCTGGAAAATGCGGCTCACGTCCTCTTTCCGGAACGCCTCGTTCCCCAGAAGGCTTGGCAGCCGGCTCGCTGAGAGGCCCTGTGTGCCTGGGCGCCAGGGACAGGCAGCAGGGCCTGCGAAGTTGGGGTCCTGACTTGAGCCACCCCTTAGCCGAAGGCAACTTGGAGCCCACTCCAAGGTCCCTCGGTGCCCCGCCCCAGGGGCTCTGTCCCGGGGGAGCGAGACGGAGTCCTGAGCCCCCAGAGGGGAATTGGGCTGGCCCCGCCCCAGGATGCACCCGACGGTCAGTACATGCCCACTGGCCTCACCAGCCATGGAGGTGGCCGCCCCGAGAGCAGGGAGTCATCCCAGTCCCCACTAGGATGAAGAGGGTTGGAGCGGCGCTGTGCAGATGTCTGGGAGGCGCTGGCGTGGGTCGGGGTGGCGTGGAGCCAGGAGACCCCCTCCTCACTGAGGAGCTTGGGCAGGCTCACAGCCCTGAGCCTCGGCGTCCCCATCTGTAGGACGGGGATGGGACGGGCAGCCCCACCCTGGGGCCCGTGAAGGGCAGTGCAGTGCGAGGGACCTTGGGGTCCAGAGGATCCTGGCGTGGAGTCGGCGTCCTGTGTGGTGCCAGTCTTCTTCCTCCTCTTGCCCTGGAGGGGCCCAGGTCCCCACTGCAGGTGGAAGGGGGCTGTGTCCCTGGGTGGGGGCTCTCCTGGGTGGGGCTCCTTCACATGCCCCTTAGTGGTCTGGGTTGGTGTCTCTGGGTTTCCATCACCACTGGGGGGCAGTCAGGGTGCGGGGTCCCCTCTGCTCCCTCAGGTCCAACTGTAAGCCTGAGGTCTGTCTCCCCTCCCTGTCCCTGCCAGTGTGTCCTTGGTGGCCCTGGGCGGGTGATGTCACCACACTAGCCCCCCAGTAACCTCTCTGTGCCAGCTCAGTTGGGGGTCAGAGAAGCCCTGTGGTGCACCTCGGTGCCTGTGGGGGGCTCTGTGAGGATGAATAGAACCCTGGCGATGTCCTGAAAATGGGGGCTCCACTCCGTCCTGACGCCCTGGATTGGGGGCCCTCCCCTGCCACCTGCCCATTGAGGGGCTACGCGGCATCCTTGCCGCTGGGACCCTCTGCTCCCCAACTCCCTGCTGGTGGGCTGAGGGGGAGTGGACACCCCGGGCCTTGGCTCCTCCTGCCCCTGGGCAGCACACTGTCCGTGTTTTTCTTTAGATTGACTCAGTCTTAAACTTGAATTCATTAATTTAAACATGATCATTTCCGGAACTGGAAAGCTAGCCTCGCTTGCCATAAATAGAAGGAACGAACAGCAAAGGGAATGAAAACAAAGTGAGCTTATTGGTTTCCAACTGGATCCTGCTGGCGGCTGGGCCCTGAGCCTGCCCAGCCCCTCCCCAGGGAAAGGGTGATTCACACGCTGGAGGCCGGAGGCCTGTAGGAATCCCACCGGTGTACCCCTGTGCACCCCATGCACCACCCCTATCCACCCCATGTACCCCTGTCTATCCCTGAGCTCCCCATGTACTTCCATATGCCACCCCGGCACACCCCATGCACCCCTGTGCACCCCTGCACACCCCATGCACCTCCATGTATCCCCCATGCACCCTTGTCCACCCCATGCACCCCCATGCACCCCTGCACACCCCATGCACCTCCGTGTATCCCCCATGCACCCTTGTCCACCCCATGCACCCCCGTACACCCCTGCACACCCCATGAACCTCTGTGTACCCCCTATGCACCCTTGTCCACCCCGTGCATCCCTGTGCACCCAATGTTTCAGTGGCCCTGGGGTGGGAACAGGACAGCAGGCAGAGCTGAGTGTCAGGCCAGGTGAGGTCTGGGGAGGCCAGGCTGTGTCCTCTTCTTCCACGCAGGCCACCCTGCTCCAGGGGGCCCAGGGACAGACACTGCAGCCTTGCTTCCTTTTCCTGGGCCCTGGCTCTGGGAGGGGGCGGGTCCCTGTTGCTGGGGTCTTTCGGACCGTCAGGGAGAAGACAGGCTGGCCCACCTCTAGAGGGGGAGACTGAGGCCGCAGTCCTGAGCCTGGTCCGGGGCAACATGGAAACCTGGGCCTCGGATAGGAGCTGTGCCTTCCCCTGCCAGAGGGAGGAGGCATGGCTGGCTCCGGAGGAGCTGGTTACATAACATCCAGCGGGCGGGGGCCTCCGCAGCCCAGCCCCCCAGCCTGTTTCCAGTGTGGCGGCCAGCGCTGGGGTGGGGGTGCCGAGCGGGGCTGGGGCTGGCACCCGCCCGCACAGCTGACCACACGCGTCTGGAATGTGCAGATGTTTCCTCGGGGGCTCGGCCGGCCCCCAGACCCCGCCCCGTGTCTGGACGAGGAGGCGGCCACCGGGCTGCTCCCATCTCTTGGCAGAGCAGGAAACTGAGGCAGCTCGAGGTGGCAGGACTTGAGAATGGGGACAGTCCTTGGAGCCTCCTGGACTCAGTGCCCGCTGGCCTGTCTGGCTGACTCTGCTTCCACCTCTGCGTCCCCTGACATGCGTCCCCTGACACAGTGCATGCCCCGACACACATGCATCCCAACATGTGCCCCCAACATGTCCACCCCCCGACAGTGCATCCGCTGACATGCACCCTCCCAACACACGCCCCAGGCCATCGTCAACTGCTGTCCCATCTCCCCCGAGCCAGCTGGGGCCAAAAACCAGCACTCCGAGACTGCCTTGGGGACCTACCCTCCCTCTCCTGCACTGTCCCAGTCTCTGCGCGGCCTGGGGTGTGAGTGGGTGGTTGGGACTCCGGGACCCGGTGCCCCGTGTGGGCATGCAGGGGAGCTGTTGTTGCCCGCCTGACAGGGCAGTCTTGGGGGCCCTCTGGTGGCAGAAGTGGGGACCCTCCCCTCCCTGCTTGGGGCAGGAAGATTGGGGTCAGCGAATGGGGGCACATACGTGAGCCCTGGATGTGCCTCTGTGGGGCTGAGCCCACTGGCCCCACAGGGAGGAGGGTGCCGCAGCCAGGGGGCCACAGGCTCAGGGTTTCCTGTGGACTGAAGGTGTCCCCTCCTCGTGGGAACGTCCAGTCTGGAAGGCAGGGGGAGTTGGGGCCCCTAGAGGGGAGCAGACTGGGCTCCCCAGTGACCAGTGGGGAGCTGTGGGGAGGAGGGGCAGTCCTGGTGTGGGGCAGAACGGGGTCCCCCCTGCTCCCATCTTGGTGGAGTATCGGTCTGGACCAGTGCGGGGAGGCGGTTTGGGAAAGATGTTGAAGAGCAGGGGGCGGGGCTGGCATGAGCCCCCAGTGTGGTGTGCCCTGCCCATGGGTGCTCCCCGTACCCCTCTCAGAGCATGGGGTTAATGCTGGGCGTGGGGCCAGGGGCGCCTGGGGAGGGGCGGCGTGTGTCCTGCTGTCACTGCATGCCCGTCCTCTAGTGAGTGCGTCCCCAGGTCACCCCCACCCCGAGCTGGCCTGCTCCTCCTCCAGCCCTACTCGTGGGGTCTCTGAAACTCGCCGGCTCAGGCCTTGGAGGGGCCTCAGAGGGTCCAGCTGGGGGCTTGTCACTGGCCTAGAGGGTGGCCTTGCTTGACCCAGCTGCTGCAGGGGCGGCTGCGCCCCAGTCCTGGGCTCTGCAGACGCGTGTGGGGGCGGGGTAGCAGGCTGCGATGGATGATGTCACCTGCGGGATGGCTGGCCTGCGGCCTCCTGGCCGGGCCTCGGGGCTCCCCAGAGCAGCAATGGCAGAAGCAGATGGAGATGTGGAAAGGGCTGCTGCGGGCGTGGGGGCTCCGGGTGGTGGGGCTGGTGAGGACCCTCTAGTGTCCCCCTCCAGTGGCCCCCGTGACCCCCTTCAGCATCCCCTGTCTCTCATATCCCCCCAGGCTCCTCCCCAGCACCTCCCCCTTGTCCCCCAGTGGACGCCATTATCCTTGGCCGTCCCCACCCCTGGGGCAGGTTGGGGTCTCGGGCGGAGCCCTGGCCTGCGGTGCAGCCTCTCGTCTGTCCTGCTGTCCTGGTTCACTGCTCAGGCCCTGGGTGCTGGGTGGGATGCCACGCCCCAGGCCCTCTGGGGCTGTTTCTGTGCCAGGGGCTGTGGTCAGACCCTGGGGCGTGGCAGGGAGGCGTCTCGGCGGGGGCTGCCGGGCCCCTCAGTAGGTCCAGCCTCCATGAGGGTGAAACCAGCTGTTCAAGGGGCAGCCTGGAGCCCCAGGGCCAGAGGGGCCTGACACGCTGGTGTGGGCTCTGGCCGGCAGCCAGGGCACTGAGGCCCGACCAGGCCCCTGCCCTGGTTCCCAGCTGCCTGCAGGCACTCAATGGCTGCTGCCCATGATGAGTTTTCCAGAAAATGGGACGTGGGAAGCATCTTGGAGTTTTTTCCTTCTTTCTTTCTTGCTCTGTCAGAGCCTGTGCTGGGAACTTCTGCCCTGGCACCCGGCACTCCTGTGCCCACAAGGAGGCAGGTGCAGGGCCGGGGGTGGGGGGAGCAGGTGGACCCTGTGCCTGACTGCCCTCCTGTCGCTCGTCTCTTTACCCCTCCTCTGGACCAGGGACTCCCGTGCTGTCCTGCTGAGGCACCCGGCTCCCCGGCATCCTCCTTGGGGCCCCCACGGCCTGATTCCTCCTTAGAGGCAGGTTCCACAGCCACTGTCACTTTAAGCCGAAAAACCAAACCCATTGCTGTTGAATCGATTCCGACTCATAGTAACCCTACAGGACCGAGCAGAACTGCCCCATAGGGTTTCCAAGGAGTGGTTGGTGGATTCGAACTGCTGACCTTTTGGTTAGCAGCCGAGCTCTTAACCACTGCACCACCAGGACTCCACTGTCACCTTCGCCACTGGGAAGCCCTCCTTGGGGCTGACTGCAGTTTTTCGTCATACTGTAGGGCATGCCGCTTGAGCAGAGAGGGGAGGTTGGGCACGGGTGCTGGGGAAACGCTGCCCCTGGGTCAGAGTGAGCGCATCTGCCCCAGCTGGGGTTCCACCTGTCGTCGGGCACAGAGGGGAAGAGCGGTGCTGGGGAGACCGTGCATCCTTATCTCAGTGTGCGCTGCGGGGGTGGGGGGAGCTGGGCTCCTGCATGTCCCAGCAGGCTCAGCTGGGACGGGGTGCAGCGGTGACCCTGCCAGGAGGCCCCAAAGACCTGTGCATTCCCGGAGTTCCTGGAGGCAGCACTGTGGGCATGGGCTCCCCAGGTCTGCCCAGGAAGCTCCTGGTGGGACCACCTGCTGGACTAGGGGCAGGGGGTTGTGGTGGGGCCATGCCTGTCCGCGTGCGGAGGAGCTGGCGAGTCTCCCATGTGGCTCTCTGTGAGACGGGGTGCAGGGTGCTGAGGGGGTCCCAGCCCTCTCGCGCCTCAGTCTCCCCAGATAAGCCTTCATTTGGATCTTCCCTCAGAACAGGCCTCTCCTGGCCCCGGGGTGGGGAGCTCGGTGGAGGCTGCAACTTGGGGCACGGTGCTCCTGGGGAGGCCCGGGGTGGCTCTGCCCCAGCCCGGGCCTGGCACTGACTGCGGCCGCTTTGCCCCCCAGAGATATCTCCCACAACCTCCTCCAGGCACTGGACATGGGGCTCCTGGCGAACCTCTCAGCACTGACGGAGCTGTGAGTGCCCCCGGTGGGTGTGGGCAGGGGCGGCTCCTGCCCCATCACGGTTCTCTGGGCTTCTGTCTGACCTGCCTGACTCCCTTTCTTCCAGAGATGTAAGCAACAACAAGATTTCCACGTTAGAAGAAGGAACGTTTGCTAATTTATTTAATCTAAGTGACCTGTGAGTCTGGGGTTATGCGGTGGGCGTCAGTGCCCTTGGTGTTCCCCCATCCACCTGCTCAGCCCCCGTACCCCCCCAAATTTGAGACCAGACTCTGGGTGGTGGGCCCACCTGCTGGGGTCCCCCTCTAGGACCGCAGGCTGGGGAGGCAGCGTCCTGCCAGGGGGTGCCCAGGCCTGGTGCAGCCCCCAGCATCCCTGAGCACGGCCTGCCCCCTCTGCAGAGACCTGAGCGGGAACCCGCTCGAGTGTGACTGTGGCCTGGCCTGGCTGCCGCGCTGGGCGGAGGCGCAGGGGGTGCGCCTAGGGCAGCCCAAGGGACCCACATGCGCTGGGCCAGGCCCCCTTGCCGGTAGGCCCCTGCTCAGCGTCCCCTTCCTGGACGGCGGCTGTGGTGAGTGCAAGTGGGCAGCCGAGGCAGGACCCAGGGCCAGGCAGTGACTGGGCAGGTGCACTGGGCCACTTAGGGCCCTGGTTTGGAAGGTGTGCAGGCGTGGACCCAGAAATAGATGTGTTAGGAGGAGAGTTGTAGACAGGAAATAAACTGGGGGTGGGGGGGGTCTTGTGACAGTGACGGGAGGGGATCAGGGGAGATCTGGCTTGAGGCCTGAAGTGAAGGAAGGCCCCACCACGCCCCAGCCTGAAACAGCCCGACCGGGAGGGGTCTGATCTGGGATCCAGGCCCAGCAGGCCAGGATGCCAGGCAGCGGGGGTCACAGGGCAGGAGGGAAGTGGTGGGGGGTTGTGGTTTGGGGTGTCATGAGCCCAGTCTCTGGCCTTGCCTGCCCCTCCAGGTGAGGAGTACGTTGCCTGTCTCCCTGACAACAGCTCTGGTGCCATGGCACTGGTGGCCTTCTCGGTGGCCCAGGAGGGCCCGCTGGTACCCGAGGCCTGCGGTGCCTTCTGCTTCACTCTGGGCCAGGGTCTGGCGGCGCTCTCTGAGCAGGGACTGTGTCTGTGCGGGGCGGCCCAGCCCCGCAATGTCTCTGCGACCTGTCTGCCCTTCTGCTCTGGTGCCCCGCCACCCCCCGCCTGTGGGGGCCCCACCCTGCTCTCTCATGTCTTCCCTGCCACCCCGGGGGCCACCCTGGAGGGGCCCCTTGGGGCCCTGGCCGCTGGCCACCCAGCAGCCTTCCGCGTCACCACTCCCCTGCCCATTGGCTCTATCTTCTGGGACTTTGGTGACGGCTCCCCTGAGGTGGACGTCACTGGGGCGGCTGCCACGCACCGCTACCTGCTGCCCGGGCGCTATCAGGTGACAGCCCGGTTGGCCCTGGGAGCCGCCTCAGCCCAGGTGGCCACTCAGGTGTGGGTGGAGGCAGCCCCTGCCGCCCTGCAGCTCCTGTGCCCGTCCCCCGTGCGCAGCAACCAGAGCCTCCAACTCGGCGTCCGAAATCGGGGCGGCACGGGCCTCACGGCCGCCTACAGCATCACAGCCCTGGATGAGGAGCCGGCCCGAGGTGTGGGTGCTCCCCAGGCCGCTAGGCCCCCGCAACCCCTGCCTGCCCTACTCGCTGGACCTTAGGACACCCACAGCCTTCTTCCCCTCCTGGACCTTCCCGGCTGGGACCCTGGGACCTGTCCTGCCCTGCCGTCTCTCCCCTCTGCCAGGCCCCCAGGAGATCATGCAGTCTCCTCAGCCCAGGTGAGGCCTCCTCAGCCCGTGCCATATGCTTATGTCCCGTTCTCTGCCCGTGACACAGTGGTGCACCCCCTCTGCCCCTCGGACACGGAGATCTTCCCTGGCAATGGGCACTGCTACCGCCTGGTGGCGGAGAAGGCGGCCTGGGTGCAGGCACAGGAGCAGTGCCGGGCCTGGGCGGGGGCCGCCCTGGCCATGGTGGACAGCCCCGCCGTCCAGCGCTTCCTCATCTCCCACGTCACCAGGTGCTGCCCCTGTGCTGGAACCGGGTGTTTTCTCCCCTAAGCTGGCGCTGACGACTGCCCTGCGCTCCACATGTGCACCTGCTGTACCTGTCCCTGCCCCACACCTGCCCCCGTGCCCGCATCCTCGTCTACACCTGCCCCCGTGCCCGCATCCCCGTCTCCACCTGCCCCCGTGCCCGCATCCTCGTCTACACCTGCCCGTGTGCCCGCATCCTCGTCTCCACCTGCCCCCGTGTGCCCGCATCCTCGTCTGCACCTGCCCGTGTGCCCGCATCCTCGTCT
>NW_004443960.1:1715648-1726136 GCF_000243295.1 Trichechus manatus latirostris | reverse complement strand
GTGCCCGCATCCTCGTCTGCACCTGCCCGTGTGCCCGCATCCTCGTCTGCACCTGCCCCCGTGCCCGCATCCTCGTCTCCACCTGCCCCCGTGCCCGCATCCTCGTCTGCACCTGCCCCCGTGCCCGCATCCTCGTCTCCACCTGCCCCTGTGCCCGCATCCTCGTCTGCACCTGCCCGTGCCCGCATCCTTGTCTATATCTGTCCCTGTGCCTACACCCTCATCTATACCTGCCCCTGCCCCACACCTACATCTGTGTCCACACTCTCATTTGCACCTCTGCGCACACCCTCATCTGTACCTGTGTCTCCCCTGTGCCTGTCCTTAAGCTCGGCCTCTTGGAGCGGCTTCCAAGCTAGCAGAGCTGGGGTGGGCAGCTCACTGGGGGGCTGATGTGAGGCTGTTTTGGTCCCAAGGTTGGATTCAGGAACCCCCGCAGGGCAAGTGGTGGGCCTGGGGACCCCTGGTTTGGGGCCCGTGGTCTGCTCTGATGTGCACACCCATGAGGAGCCCTTGGCTTGGCCTCCTGGCCCCATGGGCATGGCAGCTGTGGGGGCCGCTGTGGGCCCCTGTGTTGGGTTTGCGGGTTTTGCTCTCCAGGTCCTGTGTCTGGGCCTTAGTTCCCCCATCTGGAAGTCGGGATGGCAATGGGATGCACCTGGGGGCCTCTCGTGGGTGCGTGCACCCAGAGGGCAGGAGGACAAGGGATGCCGTCGTGGAGAGCCTGGGTGCCCCCACCCACCGCCCGTCTGCCCACAGGAGCCTGGATGTGTGGATCGGCTTCTCAGCTGTGGAGGGGGCTGAGGCGGAGGCGGGCATGGCACCGCAGGGCGAGGCCTTCAGCCTGGAGAGCTGCCAGAACTGGCTGCCTGGGGAGCCGCACCCCGCCACAGCTGAGCACTGCGTGCGGCTCGGGCCCGCTGGCCAGTGCAACACGGACCTGTGCTCGGCACCGCACAGCTACGTCTGCGAGCTGCAGCCTGGGGGTGCGTGCGAGGGGGTGCTGGGGCTACCCCGGGGGCCAGGACAGCCACCCCACCCTGCTTTGCTGACCCTGATCCTGTCCCCGATCCTGCCCTGCCATCTCACTGCCCCAGCCCTCTGTCCTCCCCTCACTCCTAGACGCTGAGCCCCTGGGACAACCATGGAGGGGTGCCGCTGGGGGGTGAAGGCCCAGCACAGGCGGGGTCCACTCTGCCTCACCTGGACACCCACCCTCACTGCACACTCCACCCCCAGGCCCCGTGTGGGATACAGAGAATGTCCTCATGGGAGCACCCAGTGGGGACCTGCAGGGACCCCTGAGTCCTTTGGTGCAGCAGGATGCCCTCGTGGACCCCCAGGGGCCTGTGGAGGTAGGCCGACCCCTGGGCTGCTTTCCAGGGCCTCATTGAAGCTGAACAAGCTCAGCATAAATGCTCTGGGGAGTCCAGAGGGTTCGGCAGATGGAGCGTGGGCGGCCCCGCCACCCTGGCCTTCCCCGGGGCCACTTTCCCTTCCTCACGGCAGCAGGCCCTGGGGTCGGGGGAGGGGGTAGGTACCAGGGTCTTGGAGCTGAGTGGCGCCCCGCCCACAGGTGATGGTGTTCCCTGGCCTCAGTGTGAGGCGTGAGGCCTTCCTGACTGCAGCTGAGTTTGCGACCCAGGCACTTGGGCGGCCTGCCCAGTTGCGGCTGCAGGTGTTCCGGCCTGCGGGTGGCACAGGTGGGAACCATGGGCGTGGGGTGCCCCTCTGACCTCTCACGTCTTCCCCTAGTCCCTGACTGGTGTCCAGCGGGTGGTGGGGTGGGCAGGACAGGTTGGGGAGCTGGGCAGCACCCACAAGGAGGCGCTCCTGGTGCACCCGTGTCACGAGGGCCAAGCTTGTCAGGATGTACTTGGCACTCTAGACGGCTGCCTGTTAGTGAGCCTGGGACCTGGCACCCCTTTCCTCTTTGCAGGGGCCCCGGAAAACAGCAGCGAGCCTGAGAGTGGATCCCTGGACAATGGCACAGTGCTGGCTCCCACATGCATGCCGGAGGGAAGCTGGTGCCCTGTGGCCAACATCTGCGTACTGCTGGACACGCCCGGCCCCCCTCGGACCTGCATCAACGGGTCCATGCTGGGGCCCGGGCTCTCCAGGGCCGCCTATGTGCTGTGGAGGGAGTTCCTCGTGTCCGTGCCCACAGGGCCCCCCGCGCAGTACTCGGTGTGTGCCCCCTGCAGTACTCGGTGTGTGCCCCCCGCGCAGTACTCGGTGTGTGCCCCCTGCAGTACTCGGTGTGTGCCCCCCGCGCAGTACTCGGTGTGTGCCCCCCGTGCAGTACTCGGTGTGTGCCCCCTGCAGTACTCGGTGTGTGCCCCCCGCGCAGTACTCGGTGTGTGCCCCCCGTGCAGTACTCGGTGTGTGCCCCCTGCAGTACTCGGTGTGTGCCCCCCGCGCAGTACTCGGTGTGTGTACTCCCCTGCCATGCAGTATTTGGTGTGTCCCCCCCACCCCACGATACTCGGTGTGTACCCCCTGCGCACACTGTGCTCCGTGTGTGTACCCGCTGTGCAATACTTGGTGTGTATCCCCCCCACGGTACTCGGTGCGTGCCCCCCCGTGCACAGTGCTTGGTGTTTGTCCCCCCCCCCCACGGTACTCCATGTGTGTACTCCCCACGGTACTTGGTGTGTGTGTCCCCCATGTGGTACTTGGTGTGTGACCCCCCTCCCCACAGTACCTGTGATTCTCGACGTGTGCCCGCCCCTGGTACTTGGTGTGTGTCCCGGCCTGGGTGCCCCCGCTTCCCCTCGGCTGCCCGAGTCTAAGGTCTCCGCACTGAACAGATAATGCCCACACTCTTCTCCTCAGCCCCTGTCGTCCCCCAGTCCTGTCTCCCTTGTCAGCCTTGTCCCCCCAATCATCCCCGTCCCATTGTCCCCCTTAGTCCCTTCCCCCCGTGAGCCCCCACCTCCCCCTCAGGCCACTGGGCCCCGTGTGCGTGCTTGCACCCCCGGCCTTCGTAGTACCCACAAGGTGCCAGCCACCCTGCATGTCCCTAGCACAGAGGCACTGCCCCAGGGCCTTTGCATGTGCTCGGCCATCTCAGGGGACTGTCTGTGTGGTGGTTCCTCCCTCTCAAGTCCTGGCCGCAGGGTCCCCTTGGAGGGCCCTCCCCTGCCCAGGGAAGCCCCCACCTGAGCCACGTCCTCTCTCTTCCTGTCTCCTCCACGGCACTCTCCTGGTGTGTGTGTACCTGTCTGCGGCCATCCTGTCCACACCACGGCATAGAACGCTTGGTCACACGGGAGGGGCCCTGTATGTGTGGTCGAGTGTAAGGGTGACTGTCAAGTGCCAAACCCCAGGTTGGGAGCCCTCTGCGGCCCTGCCCACCCAGCGGCCCCACCTAGCAGCGGCCCCACCCACCCAGTGGCCCTGCCCACCCAGCAGCTCTGCCTTCTCTCTGCAGATCGCCTTCTGGAACCAGGATGCGCCCCTGCTCCCCGGTGACCTCCTGGCCCTGCAGCATGACGCTGGCCCAGGTGCCCTCCTGCGCTGTCCTCCTGCCCAAAGGTTCCCTGCCCCCGAGGCCCCCTACCTCTCTGCCAACACCTCGGCTTGGCTGGCCCACCTGCCCACCCAGCTGGAGGAGGCCCCAGTCGGCCCACCCTGTGCACTGCGGCTGCTTGGGGCCACGGAGCGTCTCACGCCCCTGCTGGGCCTGGGCCCCAAACCTGGGCTGCAACGTCCCGGGCGCTATGAGGTCCGAGCTGTGGTGAGCAATGGTGTGTCCGTGCACAACCTGTCCTGCAGCTTTGCTGTGGCCTCCCCCTTGGCTGGGCTGCGTGTCGTCTACCCTGCCACCCTTGATGGCCGTCTCTATGTGCCCACCAACCGCTCGGCCTTGGTGCTTGCGGTGAACACTGGTGCCAACACCGCGGCCACGGCCCGCTGGCCTGGGGGCAATGCCAGCGCATCCTTCGAGGCCACCTGCCCTGCTGTGGTGGACACCCTGGTACCCGGCTGCCCCCGTGAGGCCAACGGCACGCTGTTCTCGGTGCTGGCGCTACCTGGGCTCAGCGAAGGGGAGCACTCTGTGGAGGTGGTGGCCGAGAACAGCGTCAGCCAAGCCCGTCTCAGCCTGCACGTGACGGCCGAGGAGCCCGTGCGTGGCCTCCGTGCCATGCCCAGCCCTGAGTCCCGCGTGCTGCAGGGTGTCCTGGTGGTGAGTGTGGGTACAGGCCCCCAGACCTCCCCTGACCCCTGCCCAGGGCCTCCCCTGAGCCCCCTGGAACCTGCCCTGTGTGGTCACGTGCAGCCCACCAGGCGACCCGTGTGGGTATCCACACCAGCTCTGTGTGAGGCCCTTGCCTCCCAGACAACAGCAGGAGGTCCGGAAGGGATCAGATAGGCTGACTCAGTCACTGGTTTCAGGCCTGTTTTACAGGTGGGGAAACTGAGGCACAGAGAGGTCACGGGCATCACCAGGGTCACAGGTGGAGAGTACGAGCTAAGGTGTCTGGGTGGGCGTTGGTCCTGCACAGACCCCGGCCCAGCCCTCCTGGCTTGGTCCCCCTTGACCCGGCCCCCCCAGCCTGGCCCCCGCCGGACCCAGTCCCCCTTACCCAGCCCTCCCTGACCCGGCCGCCTCCAGCCTGGCCCCCCCAACCTGGCGCCCCTGACCTGGCTGCCTGGCGCTCTGCCCGCAGAGGTACAGCCCCGCAGTGGAGGCGGGCTCAGACGTAGTTTTCCGGTGGACCATTGACGATAAGCAGTCGCTGACTTTCCACAACGTCGCCTTCAACGTCATCTACCAGAGCACTGCCATCTTCAAGCTCTCGGTGGGTGGGGGGTGAGGCCACGGGAACCTTATCTCTGCCTTCAGCTCTGCTTCAGCTCTGCTCCCAGGGACCCAGCGGCAGTCGGGGGGCAGTGTGTGGGGGTGCCGCTAGGCCCCCTCGCTGTCCTCTCCACCGCTGAGGGTTGGCGCTCAGTGACGGCTGTCTCTGCAGCTGACGGCCTCCAACCACGTGAGCAACGTTACCGTCAACTACAACGTCACCGTGGACCGCATGAACCGGATGCGGGGGCTACGGGTGTCGGCGGTGCCTGCCGTGCTGCCCCAGAACGCCACGCTGGTGCTTATGGCTGGCGTGCTGGTGGACTCGGCTGTCGAGGTGGCCTTCCTGTAAGTGGGCAGGCTGGGGAGGCCATGGGGGCGCTGAGAAGGGCGAGCTGGGGTGGGCTGCGGCCGGGTTCCAGTGGCCACCACCCGCTGACCGGTGCCCGTGCTCTGCCAGGTGGACCTTCGGGGACGGAGAGCAGGCGCTGGGCCAGTTCAAGCCTCCGTACAACGAGTCCTTCCCGGTCCTGGAGCCCACGGTGGCCCAGGTGCTGGTGGAGCACAACACCACACACACCTACACCGCCCCAGGTGAGGGCGGGGCCGCTGTCCCCCCCCAGGGCTGCCCCCGCCCCCCACTGCATGGCCGGGGCACTGGAATCCCCCCCCAGGAGGAGGGGGAGGCGGCCCGTCACCACCACCCCATGGGCTGTCCCCACAGGTGATTACAACCTGACCCTGCTTGTGTCCAACGCCTTTGAGAACCTGACGCGGCAGATACCCATCCACGTGCGCGCCGCCCTGCCAGCCCTGGCTGTGGGGCTGAGCAGCCATGTCCTGGTGGCCGGCCGGCCTGTCACCTTCTTCCCATTGCCCTTGCCCTCGCCTGGGGGCGTCCTATACACGTGGGACTTTGGGGACGGCTCCCGCATCAGGCCGCAGAGCAAGCCAGCCATCAACCACACATATGCCACGAGGGGTATGTACCACGTCCGCTTGGAGGCCAACAATACGGTGAGCCACACAGCGGCACAGGCCGACATCCACGTCCTCGAGGAGCCCTGTGGCCTGAGTGTGCGCCTCAGCCCGGCCGTGGAGCAGGGCGCGCTCGTGCAGGTCAGCGCCACGCTGGAGGCGGGCGACAACATCACTTGGATCTTCAACATGGGCGATGGCACGGTGCTGTCGGGGCCTGAGCCCACCGTGGAGCACGTGTACCTGCGGGCACAGAACTGCACTGTGACCGTGACAGCCGCCAGCCCCGCCGGCCGCCTGGCGCAAAGTCTGCCCGTGCACGTCTTCGTCCTGGAGGTGCTGCGCATCGAGCCCGCGGGCTGCATCCCCGCACAGCCCGACGCCCAGCTGACGGCCCATGTCACCGGAGACCCTGCCCACTATGTCTTCGAGTGGATTTTTGGGGACGGCTCACCGAACGCGACCATCTCTGGGAGCCCAGTGGTGACACACGACTTCACGCGCACAGGCACCTTCCCGCTGGCCCTGGTGCTGTCGAGCCGCGCCAACAAGGCACAGTACTTCACCAGCGTCTGCGTGGAGCCCGAGCTCGGCAACGTCACGCTGTGGCCCGGGAGGCAGTTCCTGCGGCGCGGGGACGTGGCCCGGCTGGAGGCGCACGCCTGGCCCCGCTTTCCCTACCGCTATGCCTGGGACTGGGGCACCGAGGATGCCGCCACCCGCCTCGGGGGCCCCGAAGCCGCCCACACTTACCAGGAGGCTGGCTCCTACCTGGTGACAGTCACCGTGTCCAACAATGTCTCGGTTGGCAACGACTCGGCGGTGGTGGAGGTACAGGAGCCCGTGGCGCTCACGGGCGTCAGGGTCAACGGCTCACACGTGCTGGAGGCGCAGCAGCCGTACCTGTTCACCGTCGCCGGCCACGGCAGCCTCGTCAGCTACCTGTGGGAGCTGGGGGACGGTGGGCAGCTCGAGGGCCCTGCCGTCACCCACGCCTACAACCGCACAGGCGCCTTCACCGTGAGGGTGACCGGCTGGAACGAGGTGAGCCGTGGCGAGGCCTGGCTGAACGTGACTGTGGTGCGGCGGGTGCGGGGGCTCCGTGTCAACGCCAGCCGCACGGTCGTGCCGCTCAACGGCAGCGTCAGCTTCAGCACCACGCTGGAGGCGGGCAGCGACGCACGCTACTCCTGGGTGCTCTGTGACCGCTGCACCCCCATCCCCGGGGGCCCCACCATCTCCTACACTTTCCGCTCAGTGGGCACCTTCAACATCATCGTCACGGCGGAGAATGCGGTGGGCGCCGTGCAGGACAGCATCTTCATCTACGTGCTGCAGCACATCGAGGGGCTGCAGGTGGTGGGTGGCGGCAGGGGCAGCTGCTTCCCCACCAACCGCACCCTGCAGCTGCAGGCCGCGGTCCGGGACGGCACCAACATCTCCTACAGCTGGACCGCCCAGCAGCCTGGGGGCCCCCTGCTGGCTGCCACCGGCAGGGTCTTTTCACTCACTGTGCTTGAGCCTGGCACCTACCTCGTCCAGCTGCGGGCCACCAACATGCTGGGCAGCGCCATGGCCAACCGTACCCTGCACTTTGTGGACCCTGTGGGGTTGCTGACTGTGGCTGCCGCCCCCAACCCGGCTGCCATCAACGAGAGCGTCACCCTGGCTGCCGAACTCACAGGCGGCGGTGGCGTCGCGTTCACCTGGGGCCTGGCGGGGGGGCTGCGCTGGGTGACCTTGGGGCCGGCCACGACCCATGCCTTCACCAGCCCTGGCCTGCACCTGGTCACGGTTGTGGCTGAGAATGCACTGGGTGCAGTCAACGCCACTGTCGGGGTGGCGGTGCAGGCGCCTGTTGTGGGCCTGGGCATCCGGGCCGGTGAGCCAGACTGCAGCTTCGTGGCAGCTGGCTCCGTTGTGCCCTTCTGGGGCCAGCTGGCTGCCGGCACCAACGTGAGCTGGAGTTGGGCAGTGCCGGGGGGCCACAGGCTGCAGGGCCAGCACGTGGCCGTGGCCTTCCCCGAGGCTGGCACCTTCTCTGTTCAGCTCAACGCTTCCAATGCAGTCAGCTGGGCAGTGGCCGTGCACAACCTCACAGTGGAGGAGCCTGTGGTGGGCCTGGTGCTGTGGGCCAGCAGCAAGGTGGTGGAGCCCGGGCAGTCGGTCGACTTCCAGGTGCTGCTGGCTGCTGGTTCGGGCGTGGTGCTGCGCCTGCAGGTGGGCGGGGCCGACCCCGAGCTGCTCGCCGGGCTACGCTTCTCGCGCATCTTCCCGCGTGCCGGGGACTACGTGGTGGGCGTGCAGGCCGAGAACCACGTGAGCCGGGCGCAGGCACAGGTGCGTGTGGCCGTGCTGGAGGCTGTGGGCGGGCTGTGGATGCCACACTGCTGCGCACCAGGCGTGCCCACAGGGGCCGAGCAGAACTTCACGGCCCGTGTGCGGCACGGCTCCCGCGTCCAGTACGCCTGGTACTTCTCACTGCAGAAGGTGCAGGGCGACTCGCTGGTTATCCTGTCGGGCCGCGACGTCACCTACACACCTGTGGCTGCGGGGCTGCTTGAGGTCCAGGTGCGTGCCTTCAACGAGCTGGGCGGCATCAACCTCACGCGCTGGCTCGAGGTGCAGGACGTCATCCAGCACGTGGCGCTGCACAGTGACCGCTGCTTCGCCAACCGCTCGGCCCGCTTCGAGGCCTCCGCCAGTCCCAGCCCACGGCGTGTGGTCTTCCGCTGGGATTTCGGGGACGGGGCCCTGGGACAGGCAACGGCGGAGCCCTGGGCCACCCACGCCTACCTGCAGCCCGGGGACTACCGTGTGCAGGTGAACGCGTCCAACCTGGTCAGCTTCTTCGTGGCGCAGGCGGCAGTGACGGTGCACGTGCTGGCCTGCGAGGAGCCCGAAGTGGATGTGGCCCTGCCCCCACAGGTGCTGATGCGCCGTTCCCAGCGGAACTACCTGGAGGCCCACGTCGACCTGCGTGGCTGCGTCACCTACCAGACCGAGTACCGCTGGGAGGTGTACCGCACCACCAGCTGCCGGCGGCCTGGGCGTGCCACCCGCCTGGTCCTGCCTGGCGTGGACACGAGCCGGCCACAGCTGGTGGTGCCGCGGCTGGCGCTGCCTGTGGGCCACTACTGCTTCGTGTTCGTGGTGTCGTTTGGGGACACGCCACTTGCGCGCAGCATCCAGGCCAACGTGACGGTGGTCCCCGAGCGCCTGGTGCCCATCATCGAGGGCGGCTCGTACCGCGTGTGGTCAGACACGCGGGACCTGGTGCTGGACGGGAGCCGATCTTATGACCCCAACCTGGAGGACGGTGACCAGACACCGCTCAGCTTCCACTGGGCCTGTGCCGCCGCCTCCCAGGTCCCCGGGGGCCAGCCCGGGCTTCTAGCCCCGGCGGGAGGTGGGAGGGTCCCTGAGCTGTCTTCAGGGCAGGCGGTCAGGGTTCTCATTCCTTCCCCCGTGTTTGGGCTGCAGAGTGAGGCCGGTGGGTGTGTGCTGAACTTCGGACCCCGCGGGAGCCCTGTGGTCACCATCCCCCGTGAGCGGCTGGAGGCTGGTGTGGAGTACACCTTCGACCTGACCGTGTGGAAGGCTGGCCGGAAGGAGGAGGTGACCAACCAGACGGTGGGTGCTGGCTGGCTGTGGGGGTGGGGGTGCTCCCGGCAGTCGGTCCTGGGGTGACAGCGGGTCACTTGTCCGCAGCCCCCTCCTTTTTAAGGGTCTCCCGTATTTTAGACTTTTGGAGGTTCAGGTCTCTTAAACCACGGCCGCAGTTAACACAAGCGTAGTCGAGGGCGTCCTGCTGCGGTGGCGCAGCCTCAGAGTAGGATGCAGCCCCGCACCAGGCCACCGAGGTGCTGCGTCACCCCGGGGTTTGAAGATCACACCGAGTGCCCCAACAGTGCAAAGGGGACGACGTTAAGAGTCCCGTCCCACCCGGCCCCAAGGCAGCCACTGTCCCCAGAACACAGGTCTGCTGGTCCCCAGGTGTGGTCAGAGGCCAGCTCTCCCCCTCGTGTGGGCACCCTCCCCTCCCCTCCCCTCCCCCAGTGGCCCACACACCAGGAGGGTCGGGACCGCGGACAGGTGACACAGGTATCTGTCTGCCCTCGGGAGAAGGCGTGTGCCCTGCTAGTGGCACCAGAAGCTGCGAAAAATGAGCCCGATGTGGCCCTGCTCCTGTGGAGCCTCCTTACACCCTCACACCGTCCGGACGGGGAGACACGACCAGTAGGCCCTGGGGAGCATGGAGTCTGAGCAGAGGTGGGGGGGCTGGGTATTCCTGGCCAGGGAGCAGCATGCTTAAGGCAGAGGCCCCCCTTCATGGGCTCAGGACCACCCACCTGCAGGGGCTGCTTCTAGGACCGGGGCTCAGCTCGGTGGCCTCAATGTCCCTCCCAGGTGCTGATCCGGAGTGGGCGGGTTCCCATCGTGTCCCTGGAGTGCGTGTCCTGCAAGGCACAGGGTGTGTACGAAGTGAGCCGCAGTTCCCACCTGTACCTGGAGGGGCGGTGCCTCAACTGCAGCCGTGGCTTCAAGCAGGGGGTGAGCGGCCATCCACTCGCTGCGTCCCTGCCCGCCTCTGCCCTGTCCCCTCAGCACGCTGACCACCCCCTCCATCCCCCACCATGTCCCTGCCCCCCTCTGCCCTGTCCCCTCAGCACGCTGACCACCCCCTCCATCCCCCACCATGTCCC
>NW_004443960.1:1698216-1714494 GCF_000243295.1 Trichechus manatus latirostris | reverse complement strand
CTCTGCCCTGTCCCCTCACCACGCTGACTCCCCCCTCCCGCCCCAAGCGCTGGGCGGCACGCACCTTCAGCAACCAGACGCTCGTGCTGGACGAGACCACCACGTCGACGGGCAGCGCGGGCATGCGGCTGGTGGTGCGGCGCGGGGTGCTGCGCGACGGGGAGGGCTACGTCTTCACGCTCACGGTGCTGGGCCGCTCAGGCGAGGAGGAGGGCTGTGCCTCCATCCGCCTCTCCCCCAACCGGCCGCCGCTGGGTGGCTCCTGCCGCCTCTTCCCGCTGGACGGTGTGCGCGCCCTCACCACCAAGGTGCACTTCGAATGTGTGGGTGAGTGTGGTGGCCGGGCAGGGGGCGCTCGGGGGTGCCGCGGGGGCCCCCCCGGTGACGTTGTGGCCCACAGGTTGGCGTGACGTGGAGGACGCAGACGCCCCACTGCTGTACGCCCTGTGGCTACGGCGCTGTCGCCAAGGCCAGTGTGAGGAGTTCTGCGTCTACAAGGGCAGCCTGCCAGCCTACGGGGCGGTGCTGCCGCCCGGCTTCCCGCCGCGCTTTGCCGTGGGCCTGGCCGTGCTCGTGCAGGACCAGCTCGGCGCCGCTGTGGTTGCCCTCAACAGGTGAGCCTACGTGGCCAGCGGTGCAGAAGGGACTATGGTGCCCCGACGGCTCACCGCGGCCTCCACGCAGGTCCCTGGACATCACACCCCCTGAGCCCCCTGGCGGCCCTGTGGGCCTCACGCCCTGGCTGCACAGCCTAACGGAGAGCAAGCTGCCTGGGCTGCTGCGGCAAGCCGACCCCCAGCACGTCATCGAGTACTCGCTGGCCCTCGTCACTGTGCTCAATGAGGTCAGTGCAGCAGGCCTGGGTCTGCTGAGCAGAGGGGGCAGGCAGGGGGCCTCCCGACAAGAGAGCCTGCTGCAGAGCTATTCCCCGGCTCCTGGCAGGGGAACCCCGCGTTGTCACTGGGGCCATGGCTCCTGCCGTTGGCAGCCAGCATATGCAGGGTCCCCTTGTCAGTGTGCTCCCCGTGACACTGGCAGAGGGTACCAGAGGCATCTGATTGGCCCTCGAAGAGACAATCTTGGTTCTCCAGGCAGGGGAAGGGGACTCGGAGTGACCGAGCACACACTGACAGCCCCTCTCCACTCACCCCAATCCTGCAGTACGAACAGACCCCGGCAGCCGCGGCGGAGCCCACCCACGAGCGGCAGCTGCGTGCTCAGATGCGCAGGAACATCACAGAGACCCTGGTGTCCCTGCGAGTGGACACGGTTGACGACATCCAGCAGATTGCGGCCACGCTGGCCCAGTGCACGGTAGCCCCCGCGGCCCCCACCCAGCCCCTGTGCTGTCCTCAGCAGGCCGGAGAGGGCCTGACCAGGGCCCACAGGTGCACTGGGCACAGTGCTCTGTGAGCAGCCCAGAGCGTGAGAGCAGCCCCAGTGCAGAGGGCCCACCCTGGCCTCCCTCTGACCCCACCACAGCTGGGTGGTCTTGGGGTGGGGCGCTGTCCCTGGGGTTTAGCGCAGGCAGTGAGGCTGACCCGAGTCCTGGGGTGAGGGGAGCGAGGAGGGCTCCAGCTGGGTCCAGGGGCCAAGTTGAGACTCCATCAGCTCCTTAGCCCTGGCACCCGGCCCGCTCCTTGTCTTGTGGCAGCCTGGGTGGGTGAGGGCAGGGCCCAGGAACCAGGTTTAGGCTCCATCAGAGCCTCGGTGCCCACCCCGCTCCTTGTCCTGTGACAAACCCTGGTGGGCGCGTCTCCCAGCCCCGGAGAAGCCTGCCGTTAACAGAGGGTGGTGGGAGCCCTGGGGGCCGCTCAGCAGGGCACATCAGGGAGGCCGGGAGGGTAGCGAGGCTGTAGGGTGTGAGCGCCGGCTCCTGGCAGGTGTCCAGCAGGGAGCTGGTGTGCCAGCCCTGCCTGAAGAAGACGCTGCACAAGCTGGAGGCCATGATGCGTGTTCTGCAGGCCGAGACCACTGAGGGCACCGAGACACCCACCGCCATCGCTGACAGCATCCTCAACATCACGGGTGTGCATTCCAGCTCCTGCCTCAGCGCCCTCCAGGGACCCCCAAGGCCCGCCCAAGTCCCCTCACCCCCTAGATAATCCCCCGGCCTTCCCCGCACCTTTCTCCTCGGCTCCTTTTAAGCTCTCACTGCCGCTGGGTCTCTGCAGGCGACCTCATCCACCTGGCCAGTGTGGACGTGCAGAGCCCACCGCCGGGGGAGCCGGGTGTGCTGGGGGCGGCGCGGCCTGCGCTGCTGGTGGCCTCCCGGGCTTACAACCTGTCCTCGGCACTCATGCGCATCCTCATGCGTTCCCGCGTGCTCAACGAGGAGCCCCTGACGCTGGCCGGTGAGGAGATCGTGGCCCAGGGCAAGCGCTCGGACCCACTGAGTCTGCTGTGCGCGGGCCACTCTGCAGGCCCCGACTGCCACTTCTTCATCCCCGCCGCCTTCAGTGGGGTGCTGGCCGGCCGCAGCGACGTAGTGCAGCTCATCCTCCTCGTCGACTCCAACCCCTTCCCCTTCGGCTACATCAGCAACTATACCGTGTCCACCAAGGTAGCCTCCATGGCCTTCCAGACCCAAGCCGGCGCCCAGATCCCCATTGAGCGGCTGGCCTCCGAGCGTGCCATCACTGTCACGGTGCCCAGCAACACCGGCCTGGTCGGCCCAGGCCACAGTGTGCCCGCCGCTGCCACTGCCATCATCCCGCCACAGGCCTCGGTCAGCGCCGAGGTTGCCCCGGAGAGCAGCAACCCTGCGGCCAGGCTGCACCTGCAGCTCACGTTCACAGTGCTCGACGGTGGGTGTGGGGTGAGGCACGGGGGAGGGGTGTGCAGGGCAAGGAGAGTGGGAACAGCGCAGAGGCAGGTGGGCTCCTGCGGCCCCTGCCCGGGCCCCGGGTTGCATGATGGGAAGGGCTCAGGAGCCCCCAGGCAGCTCCCGGGCGGGCTTCCAACCCCGCCGTCTGGGTGCCCCCAGAGAGCTATCTATTGGAGGAGCCTGAACCCTACCTGGCCGTGTACCTGCACGTGGCGGCCCAGCCCAATGAGCACAACTGCTCGGCCAGCCGGCGGATCAGTCTGCAGGCACTGGCGGGCGAGGACCACAGGCCCTATACCTTCTTCATCGCCCCGGGGTGAGCTGAGTTCTGGGACGTGAGGCTGCCCATGGGCATGACGTGGAGGAGACTGGGGCGCGGGGTGGGTGCGTGCTGCTGTTAGAGGGCTGTGGGCGGTACCATGAGTGGGCCCGGTGGGATCCGGCCATGACACTTCCCACTCTCCCAGGACCGGAGAGCCGGGCGGGAGTTACCACCTGAACCTGACCAGCCACTTCCGCTGGTCGGCACTAGAGGTGTCTGTGGCCGTGTACACGTCGCTGTGCCAGTACTTCAGCGAGGAGGACATGGCGTGGCGCACGGAGGGCATCGTGGCTCTGGAGGAGACCTCGCCCAGCCAGGCCGTCTGCCTCACCCGCCACCTCACCGCCTTCGGTGCCAGCCTCCTCGTGCCCCCCAGCCGCGTCAGCTTCGTCTTCCCTGTGAGTGGCACCCGCTGTGCTCCCAGCCTCCTGCGTGGGGCGGGGGGCCTGGGGGAGTCCAGCCTGACGCTCTGCAACCCCCTCAGGAGCCGGCCGCGGGCATGAACTACGTGGTCCTGCTGACGTGTGCCGTGTGTCTGGTGACCTACGCGGCCATGGCTGCGGTCTTGCGGAAGCTAGACCAGCTGGACACGCGCCGGGTCCGTGTTATCCCGTTCTGCGGGAAGGCCGGCCGCTTCAAGTACGAGATCCTAGTCAAGACCGGCTGGGGCCGAGGCTCAGGTGAGCGGTGGGCCGAGGCTCAGGGGAGCGGTGGGCCGAGGCTCAGGTGAGGGGTGGGCCGAGGCTCAGGGGAGTGGTGGGCCAAGGCTCAGGTGAGGGGTGGGCCGAGGCTCAGGGGAGCGGTGGGCCGAGGCTCAGGTGAGCGGTGGGCCGAGGCTCAGGTGAGGGGTGGGCCCAGGCTCAGGTGAGGGGTGGGCCGAGGCTCAGGGGAGCGGTGGGCCGAGGCTCAGGTGAGGGGTGGGCCGAGGCTCAGGGGAGCGGCGGTTGTCATTTGGGGAGCCACCCCCGATGATGACAACGATGGTGATGTGACGTGAAACGTGCCAAGCGCTCATGCTGTTTGCGTGTTAGTCCTTGTAACAACCTCGTAACATACCTCCTCACCACGTACATGCTGTTGCTGCTCCTGAGAACGGACAGCGCCGAGCTTGGTGGCCTCAGTGACGGCAGGTGCCTCGCTGTGTGCAGGTGTGCCGGCCGAGAGACTGACTCTGTGGGGCAAAATCAAGCAGAGTGAGCTTGCTAACCAACAGGGAAGTTGGGGTGCCCCGCGACCTTTAAAAATTGCTTTCAAAGGATTCAGGACTCTGTCGATTACCAGTGTACAGAGAGGTGAACACAGTTCAGTTACGGGTATTTACTCAGTACACTGACTTTGAACACTAGAGGCATTTCGTGAAAAGTGTAGTGAGAGAAGTTTGAACGGAGCTTACTGTCTTCTCACGTGACTCCCAACAAGGAGCAGGCTCTCTTCTGGGCCCCAGCGAACCGCCACGTTCTTTTCTAAGTTTGTATCCTTTGCACTTTCTGTGCAGTGAAATGTCTGCAAGAGTTCTGTAAGGTGAAGGAAGTTCTTTGCTGGTGTCATTTTCCCTGGGACGTCTTCATCCTTTCTGTCACATTGCTTTCCTCTTCGTGTGAATGAACCCCCTCTGCTAGGTTCCTCTGGCTGCACGTCTCGGGTGTTGGACGGCAGCAGCGTCCCCCTGGACGGCGGTTTCTCCTCTGAGCCCCACTCGTGTTCCATCTGGGTTGCTCTCCCGCATTGCCACTTGTTGTTTCTTTGCTGCCCTTTCATCCCCCTTGGTCAGTTCCTCTCCCAGTGACCCATCTAAGACACCCAGTGGGTTTGTCTGGGGAGACGAGGAGGCTGCACTACGACACATTTTGCTGTCTGTGCGTGAGCGGGGGAGAGTGCACAGTGACCAGTCACAACAGACTGAAAGGAGCGAGGTGATTGGCCACTGACTATGACATGCATTTGTTACTTGCATCGCCATTGGTGGACTGGAGAGTGGATGGCCAAGTTTGTACTTTGTGCAGTTCCTCACAGTTAGCAAACTGTGGTGCTGGGATTTGCGCCGTGCTGTGGGGCTGGCATTTGTGTAACCAGCATGCGTGTCAGAGCTGCAAGAGCAAGGGCTGCCTGTGCTTGTTGACTGACTGAAGGTTGACAGATGAAGCGATCTGCCTGCGGTCCCCCATGTTGGGGCAGCAAACCCAGAGCCCTGTCCCCTTCCACCCACCATCCAGGCACCACAGCACACGTGGGCATCATGCTGTATGGGGTGGACAGCCGCAGCGGCCACCGGCACCTGGACGGGGATGGGGCCTTCCACCGCAACAGCTTGGACATCTTCCAGATTGCCACGCCCCACAGCCTGGGCAGCCTGTGGAAGATCCGCGTGTGGCATGACAACAAAGGTCGGGGCGCCACACCACCCGGCCCTGCGCCCCACCCCCGCAGGGCTCAGCCCCGGCCCTGACTACCCCTGCCTGTCCCCGCAGGGCTCAGCCCCGGCCCTGACTACCCCTGCCTGTCCCCGCAGGGCTCAGCCCCGCCTGGTTCCTACAGCACATCATTGTCCGGGACTTGCAGAGCGCCCGCAGCACCTTCTTCCTGGTCAATGACTGGCTGTCGGTGGAGACGGAGGCCAATGGGGGCCTGGTGGAGAAGGAGGTGCTGGCGGCAAGTAGGGCTCCCCCTCCCGCCTGCCCGGGCTGGGTGAGGGTGGGCGCCCTGTACGGCCTCCTGCAGCCCCTCCCACTTCCAGGCGACGCGGCCCTGCGGCGGTTCCGGCGCCTTCTGGTGGCCGAGCTGCAGCGTGGCTTCTTCGACAAGCACATCTGGCTCTCGCTGTGGGACCGGCCGCCACGCAGCCGCTTCACTCGCGTCCAGCGGGCCACCTGCTGCGTCCTCCTGCTCTGCCTCTTCCTGGGTGCCAATGCAGTGTGGTACGGGGTCGTGGGAGATGCTGCCCACAGGTGGGTGCCTCCGAGGTCAGCAAGACCTCCCCTGCCCACCTCCCTCCCGCCCCCCCAGCTCCCTCCCACCCCCCAGCCTCACACGGTGCCCACTCTCTCCCCTCCCCCACCACCTCCCCCAGCGCACAACTCGTGTCCAGTGTGATCCCGCTGAGCGTCGACACGCTCGCTGTCGGGCTGGTGTCCAGCGTGGTCGTCTACCCCGTCTACCTGGGCATCCTGTTTCTCTTCCGGATGTCCCGGAGCCAGGTGGGCCGGGGCCGTGGGCCGTGGATGAAGTGGTGTCGGGGCTGTGCCATCTTCTAGGACAGAACCAAACCGAGTCAGGGAACCACAGACAAGATCAACAAAAGTGATAAAGCTTTAGCTAGACAGACAAGAGAAAAAAGGGAAAGACACAAATTTCTACAATTAGGAATGAAGGCGGCATCAATACTAACCTTACAGAAACAAAAAGGAGTGTCGGGGACTGCTGTGAGCAACTGTATGCCAACAAGTTAGAGACCTAAACAGAAACGGACAAGTTTCTTGAAAGACACGAACTGTTAGAACTGACTCAGGAGCAGTAGGTCATCTGAGCGGCGCTGTAACCAGAAAAGAAGTGCCCCAGAAATGCAGCTCCCCGCAGGCACACCTAGGCTAGGGGGCTTCACAACTGAATTCTGCCAAGCATTTGAAGAAAAGTTAATACCAATCCTTCACAAACTTTACCCAAAAACAGAAGAGGAGGGAACATTTCCCCACTCGCTGTCTGGGGCCAGCATTGCCTGATAACCAAAACCAGACAGAGACATCGCAAGGAAGGGAAACCACAGACCCATTTCCCTCCTGAATACAGACACACAACCCTCAACAGAAAACTAGTAAACCAAATCCAGCAACGTACAGGAAGGGTCGTACACCACGACCAAGTGGCTTTACGCCAGGCAGGCATCACAGCACACATTGGCCATGCGTGGCTGATCGTGTTAAGTAGAATGAACAAGTACGTTCCTAGGTTGCCCAGGAGCCCTGGTGGCGCAGTGGTTAAGAGCTCGGCTGCTAACCAAAAGGTCGGCAGTTGAAATCCACCAGCCGCTCCTTGGAAACTCTATGAGGCAGTTCTACTCTGTCCTACAGGGTTGCTATGAGTTGGAATCAACTCAACAGCAATGGCAAAACCACATTTGGGTGTTCAATATCCACATGTAGCTAGTGGCTACTGTATTGGGCAGCGCAAATAAAGAGCATGCCCATCATTCCAGAACATTCTCATGGACAGTGCTGGTTTAGACCCTGTCTGCTCAGTTGCTTCGCAGGCCTCCCAGAGCCACCTCATCTACCTGCAGGTGGCCGGGGGCCCGAGCCCCACCCCCACTGGGCAACAGGTGTTGGACATCGACAGCTACCTGGACTCGTCTGTGCTGGACAGCTCCTTCCTCACCTTCTCAGGGCTCCGTGCTGAGGTGACGGCTTGACTGGGGCCCAGGGAACCCTGGGCTGGGTGGGTCCTGCTGCCTCTGGACAGCCCAGAGTCTGAGGCCCTCTTTGTATTTCTGAACAGGTCTTTGCTGAACAAATGAGAAATGACTTATTTCTGGATGATTCTAAAAGGTGGGGCCCTAGGGAATATGTGCACTTTGCTGTGGGCTGTGGGGTCCGGGCTGCGTGGACCCTCCTAGTGGTGGCCGGGTCTTGGGTCTCGTCACACGGTCCCAGGACACACGTCTGTCCATGATGGGACTCGGGTCTGTGCGCATGCAGGCCTGTGCCCCAGGCCCCCTCGCTGACCTTTGTCCCTTTCCAGCCTGGTGTGCTGGCCATCCAGTGAGGGCTCGCTCAGCTGGCCAGACCTACTCAGCGACCCAGCCATCATGGGCAGCACCCTGCAACGGCTGGCTCGGGGCCTGCCAGGCCGCATGCTGGGCCTGGAGGAGGACGGGCTCTCCCTGGTCAGCCCCTCCTCACCCGCCAAATACTTCTCGGCTTCAGGTGAGCAGGGTAGGGGAGGTGGGGTGGTGGCTGCACTGACGGGCTCCCCACTGAGGCCGACCCCCCACCAACTGCTCCCTCCAGATGAAGACCTGATCCGCCAGATCCTGGCAGAAGGAGCCAGCAGCCTGGCGCCCACCCAGGACACCCAGGTGGACACGGACCTGCTCGCCAGCCTGTGAGTGCCTGGCCCTGGTGGGGGACAGGGAGGTGGGGCTCCTGGTGTCGCCATGCACGGCGAACCCTGCTTTGGCCTGGCTCTCCCAACTCTGTCCTGTGTGCTGGCTGGGGCCAGGTCACAGCCTTGCTGAGCCTCTGGCCCCTCATCTGGGGAAAGGACAACACCGGCCTCTGCCCTTCAGAGAGTAGTGAGTGCGCAGGGTGTGCGAGGCTGAGGCCTCACAAGGTCCACCCGTGCTGTGGCACGCTTCAGGACACCGTTTCTCTTCGTGGCTGGGTAGCATCCCGCTGTGTCCCTGCATAGACCACGTTCTGTGTATCCATCACCTGTCGATGGACATCTTAGTTGTTCCCACCTTTTGGCTCTTGTGGAAGGTGTTGTGGTGAATACTGGTGTGCAGGTCTCTGTCTGCATTTCCACCTTCGCTTCTTCTGGGTACGTTCCTAGCGTTGGGATTGCTGGGTCCTGGGATGGTTCTTTGTTCAACTTTTTGAGGAACCACCAAACTGTTTTTCCACCGTGACTGTCCCTCGTGAATTTATATTCCCATTAGCAGCGGATGAGGGTATCTGGGTTCCTTCTTGACTCCTCTTTTCGTATTATTTCTCATGCAAGCTCCCCACAGATCTGTCCACTCCTTCCAGAACGATCCACAATGCTGCTTCTGTCTGCCTGCACCTCTGCACTTTCCAACCACAAGTCATCCCTGGCCTGGACTATTTCGGGGCCCTTGGGGTCTCGGCTCCACTCCTCTACATTCTCTGCCAACACGAGAGAGCCTGTTCCCTGCTGTGAGACAGGTCGCGTTGCTGCTTACCAGGACTCTGGTTATCTATTGCTGCAAACCAGAGAGCACCCCCAAACTCAACAATCAGGTGCCGGGAGGCCTCTGTTCCTCCCCACGTGGCCTCTCCACAGCGCTGCTTGAGTGTCCTCGCAATGTGGCACCTGGCATCCCCCAGACTGAGTGACCCAAGAGAGCAAGGCAGAGGCCGCATGGCCTTTTATGACCCAGCCTCATTAGTCACACGCCATCATTTCTGCAGCGTCCTCTTGGCAACTGTGGTGTTGTTAGCTGCCATCAAGTTGGCCCCCAGCTCATGGTAACTCCACGCACAATGGAACAAAATGTGGTGCCGTCCCAGGATGGGTTGCAGACCAGACCGTTGTGATCCGTAGGGTTTTCATGGGCTGGTTTTTAGAAGTAGGTCACCAGGCCTCTCTTTCTAGTCTGTCTGACTCTAGAAGCTCTGCTGAAACCTGTTCAGCATCCTAGCAACACACAGGCCTCCACTGACAGACGGGTGGTGGCTGCACATGAGGTGTCCTGTCTGGGAACTGAACCTGGGTTTCCTGCGTGGAAGGCGAGAAGTCTACAGTTGAACCATGCTGCCCCCATAAATAATTTCTCGTATTTTTATAGTAGAAAAGTCCGTTTCAAGAGAGAAACGTGTGTCCCTCACATACATCTGGTGCTTTCTCTGCTCCCGTCTCAGCGTAGAGCCTCTTACCGTCTAGGAGACACTCAGCCCAGATGGGCACGCGGATGGGCTCGGGCTGCTCTCTCCAGGTGCCAGCAGGGATGCCCCGCAAGCGCTTCCTCCGTGGCGTGGCATGGCCCTCTCTTTCCTCTTCCCCTTCCTGTGCTGTTGTCGCTTCCTTTCCTCCTTTCTCACTCTCGTTTCCTCTCGCTCCTGCAGCTTCTCCTCCTCTGTAGCGTAGCAGCTCTGGAATTGGGACGGTCAGGGTGGCACAAAGGGTTGCAAAGATGCCTTGGACCCGTGACGACACCTTCTGAGCAGCTCTCTGGGTCCCCCGGAACCCTGTACTGTTGGAGTTTGAGAGACGTACAAAAGTTACTTTGATCTCAGTCTACGGAATTGCACGGAGCACGATGCACTTGTGTAGAATGTGTGTATGTGGGGGCGGGGCGGGGGCTGAGGCATGGAAGGTTCTAGACACTGTGTGGACAGTGCCTTGGCTGCTGGGGGGGCAGCAGGGCACAGTGGCTGGGCAGTGAGAGGCAGTGGCTGCCCATCTCCTGGGACAAGGACCCAAGGGGTGGCCAGGCAGGAGAAGGGTATGAACGGGTCGCAGATGCAGGATGTGGCGGCCAGCACCAGCAGGAAGTGAGCGGGGAGAGTAGCAGAAGCGAACACGGCTTTCCCCAAGCCACCGGGTGGCCACGTGCCCTGCATTTCCAGCCCCACACCCACCCTGGTCTGAGGTGGAGCCTGCCCTCCCTGGGTCCCAGGAAGGAGTAGGCGGTGGTGACGCTCACCCCACTGAGGGCAGAGTAGTCACAGCCCCCCCGTGCGCAGGTCCAGTGCTCCTGGAGAGAGGACCGAGGCACCGATGCTGCACAGACGCGAGGATAAAGGACCACCTGCCCCGGGCCTGGGGTGGGATGAGCCCTCCTCGGCCAAGCTCTGCTGCACAGGTAGGCCCTTGGGTCAGACGCGCCTGCACACCCCTTGCCTCTGGCCGCCGGTCATAGGCTGTCTCCCTTCCAGGCCTGGTGGAGGGTCCGCGGAAGCGCCTGCTGCCGGCTTGGTGCGCCCGCCTGGCCCACGGGCTTAGCCTGCTCCTGGTGGCGCTGTCTGTGGGCCTCTCGGGCTGGGTTGGTGCTGGCTTCCCCCCCAGCGTCAGCGTCATGTGGCTGCTGTCCAGCAGCTCCAGCCTCCTTGCTTCGTTCCTGGGCTGGGAACCACTCAAGGTGAGTGGGCTGGGGGCCTCAGCCCCTCCAACACCCCCCTGCACTGGCCCTCTGATGCCCCCCAGTGCCGGCCCTCGGATGCCCCCCACACCGGCCCCGCCAGAGGTCCCCCCACACCGACCTCCCAAGGTCCCCCCCGCGCCAGCCTCCCAAGGTCCCCCCCACACTGACCCTCCGACGCCCCCCTGCGCCAGTCCCCCGAGGTCCCCCCGCGCCGACCTTCCGATGCCCCCCTGCGCCGGCCCCCCCTGATGCCGCCCCCCCAGGTCCTGCTGGAGGCCCTGTACTTCTCGCTGGTGGCCAAGCGGCTGCACCCCGACGAGGACGACACGCTGGTGGAGAGCCCAGCCGTGACGCCCGTGAGCGAGCGTGTGCCCCGCGTTCGGCCCCCGCACGGCTTTGCACTCTTCCTGGCCAAGGAGGAGGCCCGCAAGGTCAAGAGGCTGCACCGGGTGCTGCAGGTGAGCCCGGCCGCTGCTGCCCGGCCTCCCTGCCGGTGCCCGCCCACCCACGCCCACAGCTGCCTGTCGGTCCCCTTTCCGGAAACCCTGCATGCCCCTTTTCTGACCACAGAGGGCCCTTCGGTGGGTGTCCGAGGTCCTAGTCCTGGTCCAGGTCCCCTCATCACAATGCCTGTACCCGTGTGCCTCCAGGCAGAGAAACTGAGTGTCTGTGTTGCCCTCCTTCATCTCAGAGCCCTGGCCACGGGCAGTCTGTTGCCGGCCATCCCAGGAAGACCTGGCCTGTGACGGTGGGACAGCTGGGTGGGTCTGGGGGCACCGCAGGTCCCTGTGGGCTGAGGACAGGCCCCTGCTTCCCCAGAACCTCCTGGTGTACATGCTTTTCCTGCTGGTGACGCTGCTGGCCAACTACGGGGACGCCTCGTGCCACGGCCATGCCTACCGCCTGCAGAGCGCCATCAAGCAGGAGCTGGACAGCCAAGCCTTCCTGGCCATCACCCGGTACAAGGCCCTGCCCACCGTGGCCTGCCTCTGTGTGGCCCTGGGCTCTCAGCCCAGCAGCTCTGCCCCAGGGGACACTGGGCAGTGTCTGGGGACATCACTGGTTGTCAGGACGGGGTGGGGGCTGCTGGCAGTGAGTGGTGGAGGCCTGGGATGCAGCCCCACCAGAGACCAAGCCGGCCCAATTGTCGGGGTCGAGGGAGGAGCCCGGCGCACCTCATCCCCTCCAGCAGTGGCACCCACCTTCCTTGTGCATGGGGCCTCCGAGCCCTGGTTGGGCCTGGGAGCTGCAGGTAAGAGCGGTGACGGTCTTGTCCTGGCAGTTCGGACGAGTTCTGGCCATGGATGTCCCACGTGCTCCTCCCCTACATCCATGGGAACCAGTCCAGCCCCGAGCTGGGGCCCCCGCGGCTGCGGCAGGTGCGGCTGCAGGAAGGTGAGCAGGGGGTGCGCCCGGCGCCTCTCCTGGGCTGTAAGTCAGTTCTGCCCCAGCCCGTGACCCTGGCCCGCTCTCTGCCGCGGTTTTCTTGCCTGCAAGGTAGAGATAATGACGTCACCTGATTGGTTGCTAGATGGGTTATGGGAGCTTGAGAGTGAGCGGGGCACAGCTCAGGCTCTGGAGAACCCTGCCCGCATGACCTTCTCGTTTCAGCTCCCTGCCCAGAGCCCCCAGGCTCAGGCACCCGCCCCTGCTCAGCCACAGGGGACTTCAGCACCAGTGACTACGGTGTTGGCTGGGAGCACGCTGCCCGCAACAGCTCCGGGACGTGGGCCTACTCGGCACCCGACCTGTTAGGGTGAGCAGCACAGTGACGCCCCACCCCCTGGAGAGGGGAGGAGGGTGCCCCAGCAGCATGTCTCCAACACTGACCCCCTGCAGAGTCTGGCACTGGGGTGCCTGCGCCGTGTACGACAGCGGGGGCTACATGCAGGAGCTGGGGCTGAACCTGGAGGAGAGCCGTGCACAACTGGACTTCCTGCAGCGGCACGGCTGGGTGGACAACAGGTGGGGCTGCCCCCAGCACTCCCACAGGTCTCTCCGCCCACACACGCCTCAGACCATGGCTCCCGTTCCCACCCCTGCAGACTCAAGTCAACCCAGCACCCTCCTCTCTCCTCTTCATCTCCAGAATTAGCTCCCCGCCCACCACCAGGCACCCTCCCCCGACCTCTGCTCCCCGAGTTCACCCACTCATCGGAATGTAGCCTCCATCCAGGGTCTCCTCCCTGGTGAATCTCCTCCCCTCACTCCCTCCCGCAGGAGCCGCGCCGTGTTTGTGGAGCTCATGCGCTACAGCCCGGCCGTGGGGCTGCACGCCGCCGTCACACTGCGCCTCGAGTTCCCTGGGGCCGGCCAGGCAGTGGCCTCCCTCAGCGTCCGTCCCTTCACCCTGCAGCGCCTTAGCACAGGCCTGTCTCTGCAGCTGCTCACCTCGGTGAGCCTCGCCCTGTCCTGGAGGCTCTGCCCCTCAGGAAAGAACCGCCCCCCCCCACCACCACCCGTCCCTCCGTGGCCATACTGAGCCCCATCTGTCCGCCTGCAGGTGAGCCTTCTACTGTTCGCACTGCACTTCTTGGCGGCCGAGGCCCGGGCGTGGAGGAGAGAGGGGCGCAGGCGCGTGGTGAGGCCTGGGGCCTGGGTGCGAGGGCTGCTGGCTGTGCTGGCGGCCGCCGCGGCGCTCGTGCGCCTGGCCCAGCTGGGTGCTGCTGACCGCCAGTGGGCCCGCTTCGTGGGTGGTCGCCTGCGCCACTTCATCAGCTTTGAGCAGGTGGCACAGCTGAGCACTGTGGCCCGCGGCCTGGCCGCATCGCTGCTCTTCGTGCTCCTGGTCAAGGTGAGCTGGGTGGGGATGGGGGCAGCGCGTGCCTGCCCACGCCCCAGGCTGACCCTCTGCCCGCCCGCAGGCTGCCCAGCAGCTGCGCTTCGTGCGCCAGTGGTCGGTTTTTGGCAAGACGCTGTGCCGGGCCCTGCCAGAGCTCGTGGGTGCAGTCGTGGCCCTGGTGGTGCTCGCCGTGGCCTACACCCAGCTGGCCGTTCTGGTGGGTGCCGGGTGCTGCCTAGGGGGTGGCGGGTGGTGTGCAGGCCAGCCCTCACTCAGGCCTTCCCTGCAGCTGGTCTCCTCCGGCGCAGAAACACTGCGCAGTGCTGCCCGGGCCCCGCTGGTGCTGTGCCCCATGGTGGGGGGCCCCGCCCTGTGCCTGGCCGAGCCTTGGCGCCTGCCGCCGCTGCTGTGCACGGGGCTCTGGGCGCTGCGTCTGTGGGGTGCCCTGCGGCTGGGTGCCATCCTTCTACGCTGGCACTACCACGCCCTGCACGGTGAGCTCTACCGGCCGGCCTGGGAGCCGCAAGACTACGAGATGGTGGAGCTGTTCGTGCGCCGGCTGCGCCTCTGGATGGGCTTTAGTAAGGTCAAGGAGGTGGGTACGGCCCAGGGGGGGAGAGGGACGCGCCCTGGGCCCCGGCGAGCCCAGGGTGCAGCCGGACTGACCGAGCCCCTGTGCCGCCCCCAGTTCCGCCACAAAGTCCGCTTCGAGGGCATGGAGCCACTGCCCTCACGCTCGTCCAGGGACTCCAAGTCATCCCCTGATGCGCCCCCGCCCAGCGCTGGCTCAGATGCCTCGCGCCCCTCCACCTCCTCCAGCCAGCTGGACGTGGGCCTGGTCCGGCCGGGGCTGCGGGGGGAGCCCGAGCCCTCCCGCCTGCATGCCGTCTTCGAGGCCCTTCTGGCCCAGTTTGACCGACTCAACCAGGCCACCGAGGACGTGTACCAGCTGGAGCGGCGGCTGCAGGGCCTACGCGGCCGCAGGGGCAACAGGCCCCCCGCTTCACCTCCTCCTGGCCCCCGGCCAGCTCTGCCCGGCCGCCTGGCCCGGGCCAGCCGAGGCATTGGCCTGGCCACAGGCCCCAGCAAAGTGTCCCTGTGGGCCAAGAACAAGGTGCGCCCCAGCAGCACTTAGCAGGGCCTGCCTGCCCAGGCCCTGGAGGACACCGCTCAGTATTACCTTCTGCTGCCTTCAAGGCTCCGGGCCAGGCAGAAGCCGCTGCATGCAGGTCCCACAGAGAGAAGCTAGAGCTTGTCTGTGGGCGTCAGCACTTTAACGCGGCTGCACAGGCAGCCAGGACCAGGGTCCCCTCCCCACACTGCGGGAGGACACAGCAGTATTGGACCAAGTAAGCGCCCAGCCTCTGGGCGCCGACTTACTCCCAGTCCTCAGGTACAGGTGCAGCGGGCTGTGCCCGGCCCGGCGATGGCTCCCCTGCACCCCCTTCTCCTCCCCTAAGTTATTGCCCTCCTGCCCCGCTGCGCGCTCGCCAACCTCCGTTTGCCGGCGGTAATTTATATGGGGTGGCTGTGTATTTTTGTACGTGGCTATTTCACTCGGGCTGAGGCCCGCGGTTGCCCGTGTTGCAGCGGGAGCCGACCGCAGCGCCATCTCCCCCTCGGTACCTGCCCACGCAGGGCTGGCCTCGGCAGGTGTAGGCGGGCGCCGGGGACGTGACGCTGCTTCTAGGATCCGAGTCGGGCCCTGGGCAGGTGCTGGGATGTTGGCCGGAGGGGGACAGCTGCTCCATCACGGCGACTTTGTCCCCACTGGCACGAGGATGCAAGGAAGGCCGTGACCCAGGCCTGCTGGCGTTGGTGTGTCCCGAAGCAGGACGAGGACGCGGTGGGAGGGTCCGCGAGCGGGAAAGGCCTGCCCCGGGGCCGGCTCCCGGGGAGCAAGGCGACAGTGCACGCGAGAACGTGTTGGGGCCCCTCCTCGGAGCTGCTACGCCTGTGCCAGAACCTCGTGCCACCTCTGTGGGCACGGCCGCAGCTACAGCCTTGACCCCCATCCCCCCACAAAACAGACAAAGTCAAATAAATGATTTGGCTGACTGCTACCTGTGTGTCCGTCTGTCTGAGTACAGGGCAGGTGGGCACAGCGGGCTGCATGGCTCCTTTATTTCATTCACACACGATAAGCATCTGGGCCATGTGGGGGCGGGAGACTCAAGTGGCCATAAGGCACCCAGGGTGGCCCGTAAGGTGTCTCATCAGCCCTGACAGGACCAGGCGTCCGCCCCAGTATCACACAAATTCCGTGAAGTCATCCACTGAGGAGATGAGGCGCTTCCTCTGGCCGGTCTCATAGGCGGGTGTGGGCTCGGCTGGGGCCTTGCCGTGCGCCGGAGGGTGCACGTGCACCAGGGGCAGGCTGGGGTTCAGGTAATGGGCTTCCTCCCGGATCTGGAGGCACAGGGGTCGACAGGAGCCCAGACAGCACAGGTCCCCGTGGCCTAAGACACTGCTGACGCACCGACCGGGCACCACCCGCCCCAGGAAACCAGCAGGCCCAGGCTCGTGGGCCC
>NW_004443960.1:1697024-1697972 GCF_000243295.1 Trichechus manatus latirostris | reverse complement strand
CGTAGGCGCTTGATGTGGCGGAGCCGAGCGATCCACTTAGAGGGGTAGATGTCGGTGGGGTTGGAGCGGCTGTGGTGGACCTGGGAGGCCATCTAGGTGGGCAGAAGCAAAAAGGCCACTGAGCCCGCCTACCCACCGCCATGGCGTAGGCCCCCGGGGTGACACGTCACTCACGTTGGCATGCAGGGCCATCTGGCGGGCCACAAAGGGCAGGTTGCAGTCAGACACGATCTTGGCCACGCTGGTGTCCACCAGGCCCTCCATGTCTGGGGAGACACGGAGCTCCGTCAGCACTTAGAGCCTGGGGGGCTCCGCACCCCACCTGGCCCGGCCGAGTTTACCTTTCCGGCACTGCAGCGAGACCAGGTTGCACTCGTAGTCCAAGGGGGTGATGATCACGTGCACAAAGTTGAACTGTCCCTGTGGACAGAAGGGGGCTCAGCTGGGCCCGTTGGCCGCCTCCACCACAGCCCCACTAGGCTCAGGAGTCAGTGGGTGAAGAGGCGCTGGAAGCTGTTGCCTCTCCGCTCGGCTTGCAGGACTTCAGCCCCCACCGACATCCACCCAGGTTCATGTGACCCTGCAGCTGGTCCAGTGCTCCCTTCTCTCCCCAAAGTCAGCCCTCAGAAAGTCTGGGACATGCGTTCCTGTCACCCTGCTTGGCTGAGGAACTCCCCTAGAGACGAGGCTGTCATTGTCCATCTTGGGGAACCAACTGCCTGAGTGACGCTGGCAGGCGTTCTTACTCCAACTGCCTCAGCCAGTGGGAACGCGGCCGGACCCCATGCCCCACGCCCCGCCCCACAGTACCCCGGCCGGACCCCATGCCCTACGCCCCGCCCCGCGGTAACCCGACCGGACCCCACGGCCCACGCCCCGCCCCGCAGTAACCCAGCCGAGCCCCATGCCCCACGCCCTGCACCTTGATGGTGCCCAGCTTGAAGTCTT
>NW_004443960.1:1677016-1696924 GCF_000243295.1 Trichechus manatus latirostris | reverse complement strand
CGCCCCGCCCCGCGGTAACCCGGCCGGACCCCACGGCCCACGCCCCGCCCCGCGGTAACCAGACCGGACCCCACGGCCCACGCCCCGCCCCGCAGTAACCCAGCCGAGCCCCATGCCCCACGCCCTGCACCTTGATGGTGCCCAGCTTGAAGTCTTCGCCGGAGTCGTTGTAAACGATGGACACAAAGTCGTTGCCCAGGTGACGCTTCTTGTCACAGCGGTGCTTGTCCCCGTCCTTGGTGGGCATCAGAGTGGCAATGTGGAAGACCGCTGCAGGAGTGAGGCAGGCTGGATGTGCAGGGCCCTCGAGGGGTGCCCGCCCAAGCACAGTCCCGGCGAAGCCAGGGTTTGTAGGGCCTGCAGGAGCCCTGTTCTTCGCTGCCCAGCCAGTGGCACAGCTCCCCTCCCTTAGACTTGCAGAGGCAGAGCCACCAGACCACCATGGCCTCACTGCCTAGTCTGGCCGCCTGGGCCTAGCAATCCTGGGAACGGGACACCGCAGGCCCGGCGCTCCTGGGAAGGGGGCGCTACGGGTCATACCTTGCATGATGTCGTCATGCCAACAGTAGGTGAACTGGCCGTCCTCACCGCCCACGTCCAGGCCGCCCAGGTACACCTTGTCAGGCTGGCAGTCCTTGAGCTCGATGAGCTTGCCCAGGCCCGTGAGGAATTCCGTGTACCTGTAGGAGCCGTGCTCGTTGGAGAGAATGGCGAGCTCACTGTTGCTCTGTGGGGAGATGGGAGAACGGTGGCACCCAGGGCTGGCGGCTCTGACCAGCCACCTTCTGCCCCACCCCAGTGCCACCCTAGGACAGTCCTAGGGCCAGAGAACCTATCATCATAGGGGGTGACATGGGGGCACCGTGCCTCGGCCATCCTCTGGCTCAGTGCATAGCAACTCCCCAGCCAAACAGCCAGTATCATTCTGACTTCCCCTTTCTCACACCCTCCAAAGGCAGTCAGTAGGCAAATCCGGTCAGCTCCGACTCCGCCTTCCCCACGGTGCCGCCCAGACAGTCACAGGCCCTCCACAGGCCCCACCCAGTAGTCCGCTCTCCACGTCACAGCTGCTCAGACCCACCCTAGGCTCCCTGCCCTGAACATCACACACAGGCGAGTGGTGCCCGGCCAGGCTGCCTGCCGCTGACCCCGCCGCAGGCTCAGCCCCACGGCTGTCCTCGATCCCCCAGGGCCCTCGCACTGGCCGTTCTACATGGTCACTGCTCGCCTGCCTCGCTTCCTGCCCACCTCTGCTCCAGTGTCATCTGACTTGGGACCCCCAGGCGGCCAGCACCCTCCCCCCAGCACCGTCTCCTCTGCCTGACACCCACTCCGATAGGCCTCAGCTCCCTCTACCAGGCCCACGGCCACCCACTTCTCTGTCCTCATAACAGTGCCTGGCACAGGGCCCAATAAGCATCTCTCAGGGAACCTATGCCAGGGCTCAGCTCTCTGGAAAACGGGGGCCCAGACCACCGTCCCCAGGCAGGGAAGCCAACTGCTGACCCCTGCCTCCCAGAGCCTCACCTGGCCCTCGCCCACGTACAGGACGGCGATCTTGTGTGTGTCATATGAAGGGATCTGGTCAAGGAGCTGTACCGAGCGCTCAAAGGACTGTAGACAAGAGCCCCGCCTGAGTCAGAGACAGGGCACCCCTGCCCCCAACATGCCCTAGCCACAGGGTGCACGCGACCCCACAGGGCCCAAGGTGCTGCAGCGGGCACCCACCTCGTTGGGTAGCAGAATCGGCTTGTTGGACTCGTCCCCAAAGAAGGGCGAGTGGTAGAGCTGCAGGAACACAAAGCTGCCGAGGGAGAGGTATGACACCAGGCTCACAGTCACAGCCTGGGAGGGGCCTGGCCCAGCGCTGTCTCCAAAGGCGTCTACTGCAGGGCACGAGGCCCTCGCCCCCAGACCCCCCACAGCCAAGCAGGGCCAGCCTGAGGGCACAAGGCCACGGGCCCCGTAGGGAGCACGTCCAGGAGCCCCAGCCCACCTGGGATTGATGCCTGGCACCTTCTCTGCATTGGAGGCGGCAGCTCGGCTCTTGGAGGCATCCCTCGCCACTGTCTTGCCCCTGCGCAACTGGACCGGGTCAGAGATGGTGTAGCCTCGGGGCCGCAGGCCGTGTGGGGAACGCGGGGAGCCGCAGGGCAGTGGGCTCTCGTGCTGGGCAGGGCTGCGGGCCCGGCCCTCCTCGCCTGGGGCCGGCCAGGCGGCACGCTCCCCGTCCAGAGTACCTGACTGCGACCGGGCCTTGGCCTCGGGGCTCAGCCGGCCTACTTCAGCTTTGTCCCCAGCATCCCCAAGGATATCCTGCAAGGTCTGCAGCTCAGGTGAGGAACTAGACTTGCTCAGGGGCTGCGAGGGCTGGAAGGAGAGGTCCACACATGGCTGGCCACCCTTGGAGGACACCACCCGCTCGATGGGGATGCCCCCGGCCACCAGCTCCTCTGCGCACAGTGGCTTCTCCTCCTGGCTGGAGATCGAGGACGACTGCAGAGGGACCATCCAGAGACAATCCTGGTCAGGAGATGCCTTGGAGCCCACCTGGGGCTTCCCCACCTGTCCCGCGGCCCAGGGCTGCAGAGCCGCCCAGAGCTGGGCCTCAGACTCAGCCCCCCAGGTGCTGCAGCCCCGCCACACTTACCCTGCTATAAGCATCGACACGCTGGCAGTGCCTGTCTGGGCCTGGGGCCGCCTCGAAGTCCTCAAGCTCAGGGAGCTCGGCGGATAAGTTCGCCTCGCCTGCACGTCCCTCCTCCAGAACCGCCGGGGAGTCTGGGAGGACAGACAGCTGTGGGTGCCAGTGGCCCGCAGTGAGTGCACGTGGTCTCAGGCACCAGCCTTTTCCCTACCAGCGGGGACAAGGCCCCTGCGGGGCCTGCTCAGAGCCTCTCCTGGCCTGCATCTAGGCTGTTCCACCCGTGGAGCCGACGGGAAGGGAGCCTCACGGGGGCTGCAGCATGAGCCTAGACACAGGGAACCTCCTAAGCCCCACTGTCCTGGCAGCCAGGCGCTGGCTGTGTCCCTCAAGTATCCTCTGGGAGACACCGTCCTCTCTTCCTCCCGCAGGGCAGGCAGGGCGGCTTTCCCTCGAGAAGGCAGCCCTGTCCGAGGCGGGCCCAGCAAAGAGGCCCAGGCTTCCTCCCCAACCTCGGCCCTAAAGAAAAGGCTGATGCCCAAGCCGTCCTTGCACACAAACGTACACTCGGTCAGCCAGTCTGAAAAGCAAGGCTTGCTCCAGGTCCGAGCCAAACCCGCGGCCAGCCACGCTAGAGAGGGCGCGGCAACTGGGGCGGCACTTCCTGTGCCAGCGGCAGGCGCTAGTGAGGCCAAGCAGCAGCAGACAGCTGGCACAGCCCTGCACACCCACACGTGCACACACAGCCCACCAGCTGCCCGCAGGACCTGTCTGCACACTGCCCTACCACGCCGAGGGGCAGCGGGCAGAGGCCAGTCTACAGGGCCCTGGGCCACACCACATGGAAGGAAAACACAGCCCATCTGCTAGTCCACAAAGCCAATCGGACCACCCGAGGCCAGGGCGAGGTCAGGCCAGCCGAGCCCCAGGGTTGGTGAACCCCAAACAGCTGCTGCCAGCCAGCCTCTGTGGCTCAGAGGCCAATGTCACCAAGGACACCTGTGGCCCCTTGCTCCTCAGCCTGCAGAAGGGCGTGAGGGGCACACAGCTCGGGAGCAGAGCTCAGGCATGGGGCACGAGGCCGGGGTCCCGCCGGCAAAGCAGGTGGCATCTGCACGGACGTCCTCATGCGAGTCGCGGCCCTGCTCCCTGAGGGTGGGCGGCAAAGGTGGCTCCACGGAGCCCACAGAGAGTGAATGGGTGGGGGCGATGAGAACAGCGTCTAGGGGCAGAGGACCTCTGCAGCCAACAGCGCTCCCCTGAGCCGCGCGAGTACCTGCCCAGGAAACGCTCCTGTGCAGCTTTCCTTGGCAACTGGACTGGCTCAGGGAGGAGAAAGAGGCCACTGCAAGGGAAACCACGTGAGCTGCCACGTCACAGGAAGGACAGACTAGCACAGGTCGAGCAGAAAGGACAGTCACCACTAGCCCTGCACAGGCCCGAGCCCTGCAGAGGAGAGAGGGAGGCCAGCGGCACCAGGCCTGGGGGCTGATCGTGGCGCACACGGGGCCTAACCTTCCTTCTGAGGCCTAGCGCACGTCGGGTCCGCCACCCCTCAGCTCTGCATCTGCGGCCACGGGAGTGGGGGTGGAGGCGAGCAGGCCCAGGCCGCGTGCTCCAGCAGCCTCCAGTGCTAGAGGCTGGCAGTGCCGAGAGGCGCTCAAGGACCCCAGGGCTGTGTGGAGACCTGGGCATGGCCCCACAGCCGAGGGAACAAGCTGCCAGCCAGCAGGGAATGCCAGCCACGGGGCAGGGAGCAGGCGGGGCAGGGAGCAGGCTGTGCAGGACCTGGTCCACCGTGCTCACCTGTGTTGGAGCGGGGCAGGAGACAGGGCTTGGAGGTCCTGGCGGCTGGCACCGACAGTGACTTATACAGGGCCGTGTCACGGTGCTCCTTGAAGCGCTCAGCGGCCATGAGGGCGTTAGACAGCTCCTGCAGCGGCATGTTGTTGATGTCCGAGGAGAAGGGGCTGAGTGGGTTCTCCAGGCTCATCAGCCAGCTGGTGTTCCCTGCGGGGCAGGGGGCGGGGGGCAGCATCCCTCAGGCTTGGGGCCCCGTGGCTTGACCGTGGCGCTTCTGACCAACATCTCTCCCCTCAGCGGGCGGCTCCCAGGCGCCATCCTCAAGAGCACAGGCCTTGCCTAGGGACAGCCTGGGCTGCTCACCCTCAACCACAGAAGCCCCAGGGAGCGGGGTTGGGGAAGCCCACACACACCCCACCTTGCAGAGTCCTGGGACCCACCCAAGGCCCAGCGGCGCCTCTCAACATCACCCCTTTCAGCAATGAGCACTGAGGGCTGGTTCACAGTGGCCCTGCCACCCCAGGTCTGCCCCCTAGCAAGGCCAGGCCAGACTCCTCCCCAAAGGGGTAGGTGGGCACACCCGAGGGAGATCATGCCTCAACTCGGTGGCCCTCCCTGCACGCCCAGGACCCAGGGTGTGCCATGACCCCGCATCCTGCCCGCAGGCGTTCTCCTCAGGTCTCCTGCCTCCCTCCTGCCCACTCCCCGCGGGAAGAGGGGCCTGAGCCCACATCTGGGTGCAGAGCCCCTCCTGGCCAGCCCCCCGGCCCCCTACAGCTGTGGACACTGAGGCGTCTCCGAGGCCAGCAGCCCTCCCCCCTCCTCCCATGCTCCAGCCAGAGTCCCCAGGGCACCGTGGGTCTGGACCTCAGAGTCTTCCCTTCTGCCCACTCTGCACCAGGTCCCCCCTTGCGGTGTGTCTGTAGGAACCGATCCATGGCCTCCCAAGTGCTCCGTCTCACTGGGCTCAGAGGAAGGCCCGCCCTCTCTACCTGTGGGCCTCCGGACCAGGATCTCAGCCCAGCCCTGGGTCAGCAGGGGCACGTAGGCAGCCAAGTTCGTCTTTTCCTTCGGCACCGGCGTCTGGGCACTGGTTGAGGCTTTCTCAGGCTTCATGGCCGGCATGGCCTGGGGCCCCGGAGAAGTGGGGCCTCCTGGGAAGTGGGAGGCTGGAGTGTCCAGGGCACCCACGCGCAGGCCATGGCCCCCTGGAGAGGGAGAGGCCGGAGAGCTGGTGACCACCGCCCCATGGAAAACCACCATACAGGGTCAGCTGCTCCTCCCAGGGCCCGAGGGAGCCATGGCGGGCGGCAGCCCACCCTGGTGTGGCACAGGAAAGACCCCGCCCGCCCCACGGCAGACCCTGGGGGGCGGGGGCAGGTCAGCACGTGGGTTTGGCCTGACACTGTCCCTCCCAGTCCGCGGCTCCAAGGGGCCTAGCAGAGCACGAGGATGGCACAGGCAGGAGCAGCAGGGTGCAGAGGGCCTACCTGACATGGAGCGGACCCGGTCCCGGGCCCCGCGGCACACCTGCACCCCAGCCTGGGACTCCAGCTTGGCCGGCGCCTCTTTCGTCTGTCTCACGTGCATGCTGGGGTCTGAACTGAGGACAGAGGAGCACCACAGATAGATGAGGTCCCCTCTGCGGTCTGCAGACCAGCCACCACAGAGGCCGAGGGGGTGAGGGCCACAGTCACCTCAGCTCTGGGCCGCCCTGCAGCTCGCCCGGGTCTAGGCCCAGCAGCGACCGTGTGCCAGTCCCCACGCTCGTTGTCACGGTGACCAACTTGTTCCCCACCAGCCAGGTTTTGGTCCTGCCTCCGGCCAGGAGAAATTCTCCCACAGGGGACCTGCAAGCACAAGGACTGGCCCCTGAAGGCTGGTGACCGCAAGCCGCGTGGCCACACCCTGAGCACAGCTGAGCCTCGGAAGCCCAGGGAGGCCTGGCACGCAGGGGAAGGACCCACGGCTGCATGGCAAAGTGCGAGCTGAGAACGGTAAGCCAGGAGTACTGTGCTGCCCGCTCTCCCGCCCCAGCCCAAACGCGGGCTCGTACCTCTTGGGGACAGCCGTGAAGTTGGAGAACACGTATCTGGCCATCATGTCCAGGCATGTCTCGGTGAGCTCCAGGTGGAGGTTTTTCAGGTTGTCATCTGCCTGGGCCATCGAGTTCTCGTCTGCAGAGCCCAAGCTGGCACTGGTAAGGGAGGACTGGATCCTACTGAGGAGGAGGCCACGGGCCAGGGTCAGGGCTCCGAGGGCCAGGCCTCACGACCTACCACCTGGGGCCAAAGCTCAACGCATGCCTTGCCCAGGGGCCGGGCCACACCCACACCTGGCCACAGGGCGCAGCAGCTGAGGCCCTGCCCATGGCATGGACTGCACCGTCCCCAAGGGACACCTCCTAGGAGAGACCCGGGCCACTCGCCATGAAAGGAGAGACCCAGGAGACGGGAAAGCCAGGGGCGACCCGCACGAAAGCACACGCGTAAGTTAGGCAAGGTTTCATGGCAGAGAGATTTAGTCATGCAGAGAGTGAGACCCGGAGACACCAAGATTGCACTCTGCCCACAGAGCTGGGCCCGTGACGCCACCCGCCAGGAAAGGCGCCACCTTCCTGGGAGGGGGGTGCCAGGTCTGGGCTTCATGCGCAGGGTGCACCCCAAACTTGTCCGTGAGCTCTGCCTGAGGCCAGCCCATCTGGCACCCACCCAGGTGGCCAGGAGGAAACCAGCAGGCCTAATTCTCATAGAAATTTCACAGCCGTTTGCCAAGTTTTGCTCATGATAAAGAATTTACTGGGCAACAGCTAGGAGGGAGGGCCTCACTGACCACCCCCACTGCCCACAAACTGCCCAGTCCACCCAGCAGAAGCCAACATGGGGCTGGAGCCCAAGCCACGTGCCAGTGCCGGGGTCGATGTCACAGGGCCTCCAGGTGAAGGGCAGGTCCCTGCTTGGTGCGCCTGGGCTGGCAGAGATGCCCCCAAGCAGGTGGCTGCAGGGCTCTGTCCCTGGCCAGCACACAATATGGTGCCCACAGCTGCCCAGACACCAGCAAGACCCCAGGCCTACCCTCTCGAGGGGACCGTGCTCAGAGGCTGGCCCCATGTCCACTGCCCTACACCGAAGCTCTTGGTTTCTTTTCAGGTACTACAGACACCAGACATTTCTAGAACAAAAGTCCACTCTAGAGAACACTTACAAGCCTAAACGCAGCAAAGCACGTCCCTGCTCCATGCAGCTGCTGCGCTGGTCTGCAGAGGCCCCTGCCGTCAGGGCAGGCCCGGCTTCCCCACAGCAGCCACCCCCGTCCTGGCCCTTGAGGAAGCCGGCAGGCAGGCCGTGCAGCCACCCTGTGCTCTTGCCAGGCGTGGGGACAGAATGCGACCTTTTCACCCATCGCTGCCAGGCTCCCCTGGGCTGGGGGCTGGGCCCAGCAGGACCCGCCCGGGGGCTACCTCAGGCTGCCCTCTGGCTCTGGCCAGGGGAGGCATGGGCAGGCGATGGAAGTCATGCAAGCAGCCCCATGCACCGCCACCCGGGTGCGCCCGCCAGGCCGCACGTCACGGGGCCAAGCTGTGGTCCGCACCCCCCGCCTGCCCGTGCACCACTACCTGCGCACCACCTGTTCAGACACACTGATGCTGCGGCCCCGGAAGGCCTCGGCCGCACAGCTCTCCTCGTGTTTTTTCACGGGTAGAGAGTTACTTGAGCCTTGTCTGGGGGGCCTGGCTATCCTTAAACTACCAGTGAGGAAGGAAGCGCCGTGCCCCGGACAGCCCACTCCCAGGGAGGGGAGGGCAAGCCAGTGAGGAGCGAGAAGGTAAGGTCACAGGCCACGGGATCGGATGGAGAGGTCCCGCAACGAGAGCAACAAGATACCGTGTCAGACGGACAGAGCGCGAGGGAAGACAGAAAACAAAACGCATGCGATACGACTCGTGAGTGGGGCCGTGAGCCCTGAGTGATGCCACCACCCAGACGGCGGTGCCAGTTACACCCTGGGGTTGCCCGCGTGGCAGGCTCCAAGCTGCGTGACCAGGCCTGGCTCTGGGGCCTCTGTGCACAGGCCCTCAGGTCCCCGGCCGGCCGGGCTGACGGTTGTTGGAAGAGGAGCCAGGTCTGGGCCTGAGGTCCAAGAACCCCAGGCCTGAGGCTCCAGCCAGTGGCTGCCAAGCCTGCTGCCCCTGGCCCCGGCTGCCAGGAGCTTGGGACAACAGCTTTTGAGTTTAGGCCCTGCTAACCTGGTCATTCTGGAAAATGCCACGTTCCCATCTAGGGAGAGCCAAAGAAGCTTGGGGAGGAGAGGGGGCATGGGAGAGAGCAGCCGGTCGATGAAATGCACACAAGAACACATAAGCCCAGCACAGCTCTCTCAGACGCGGCAAAAGCACCCACAGCACTGAAGGAGAGTGGGCTCTGATGCGGCAGGCGGCGGGGGGCTCTGGTGGAAGAGGGCCAGCCTGGCCAGGGGCGGGCTAACTACAGAGACCGAGGGCCACAGGGGTCTGTGGGCCATGAGGCTCCTCCCCACCCAGGCAGGGGCATTTTGGCTTCTCAGAAGCCCCAGCTGCCACGAGGCAGCCCTGAGCTTGCTCAGTGCAGTTGGCCCCAAACCCCAACCCCAACCCCCGGAATCCACACCCAGGCACAGGCGGCTGGGTCTGAAGCTGCCCCAAGGGCTCAGGCTCTGCAGTGCCGCAGCCGAACCGGGCCAGTGTGGCAAGGGGCAGCGCTGGGCTCAAATGCCTGTGGGGGCCCTGTCCTGCCTTACAAAACCCCAAGTGTCTCAGCAGCTGGCACAGCCCACCTGAGCCCACATCTGCCTGGAGAAAGAGGCCCCTGTACCATACAGCCCGGTCCTACACGCTGGCCTGGAGAGGTGATCAGCTTCCCGCCAAGTGTTCCCCTACCTGGCTCACAGTGCAGTCCCGCCCACCCCACCCAATGCTGGCACGCCCAAGGCAGGCCCCGCACCTTTTGGGCCTCTCGTTGAGACTGGTGCTCCGTGCTCTGAAGCTGTCCTTCTCGGGGGTGTCATTGAAAGACAGGAGAACGTTGGAGCGAAGGCCCTGGTGGGGTGACGCAGACCCAAACCAGCCTTGAGGCAGGCACCTGCATGCTCCTTCCTCTGCACCTGGCGGCTCTGCTGAGGTGTGTTCTGCACCCCCTGCTCCACAAGCAGGCCCCGCATGATGCCCCACCTCTCCCCCTGCCATCACCCTGCTCCAGCCACCGACAGCTGCGGCCAAGCAGGTCCTGCCCTCCCGAGGGATGCAGGCCTCCCTGGTCCTGGGCCCCGAGCGGAGCACTGGCCTACCTTAGTGATATAAGGAACAAAATCTTTCCGGAAGGGCAGGCGGCACCGAATGAACCACATGGCTATCACATGGTGGGCCAGGCACACGATGTACTGATTGAATCTGAAGAGATGGAAGGAGAGGCTGTGGACGCCCACCCTGTCCCCTGAGAGAACACTTGCCAAAAGCTAGGGACACGGGTCAGAGGAGCTGACCACAGGCTGTCAGTGCCAGAGGGCCCTGTAAGCACCCACCTGGGCTGGGCCTGGCAAACGGGGGTGGGGCCTGACAGATGAGGGTGGGGCCTGGGGCTAGGGGCAGAGCCTGGGGCTGGGGCGAAGCCTGGCCTGCGGGTGGAGCCTCGGGGACACAGGCAGCACTCACTTGGATGGGTTGGTGTAGGGCAGTGAAATGGCGAACACACTGGCGTACTGCTCGGCCGCGAAGTTCCTGTAGAGGTGCGGCAGCCGGGCCAGAGCTAGGCACCGGCAGAGACGGGGATCAGGGGTACCCAGGCAGCCCAGAAGGAGGCACCACGGCCACCAGCATCCCCAGAGCCGCTCCAACGCGGGACGGGGGATGCTATGAAGGAGCGAGGACCGCAAGCCCCCGAGCAGAGCTCACCGACCCGACCTTGGCTCTGTTCCAAACTATAGCGCCAGGCAGAACGTGGCCCATTGCCTGTTTGTGCGGCCCAGGAGCTGAGACCAGCTTTACCCATGTTTAAAGGGTTGTACACAAAACAGAAGAGGACACGAGGCGGACACCGTGCGAGGCCTGCAAAGCTGCAGCCGTTCATTCTGATGTTTCAGAAAGTCGGCCAGTGCCGTCTGTCCCTCCCACTGTGCGACATCTACGGGCCTCGGACTCCTAGACCCTGCACCAGGTACTAAGAACGAGGGGTGAACAGACCCCCTGAGCAGCTGAAGTCACTCTGAGGGGATCAGACAAAAACAGGCACGTCAGCACAGCCCTCCCAGCCACGGAGGGGAGAGAGGAGAGTGTGGCAGAGTGAGGGCAAGCGGGCCGAGAGGAAGGAAGACAAGAGAGGTGCGTCACAGGCAGGGTCACCGGGGTCAGAAGAGTCAGCACAGGTTAGCTGCGGGCAAGGCCCTGATGTGAGCAGCTGGCCTGGTCCCACACTCAAGGGTCTACCACACATGCACACACTTGTGCACATCTCCACACGTGCACACGCATCCACGTGTGTACACACAGAACATCCACGTGTGCACACACAAAACATCCACGCGTGTACACAGACGGAACATCCACGTGCCTGTACACACACAACATCCACGTGCCTGTACACACAGAACATCCATGTATATACACACAACACATCCACATGCGTCTACACACACAGAACACATCCACGTGCCTGTACACACACAGAACATCCACGTGTGTACACACAGAACACATCCACGTATGTACACACACAACATATTCACGTGCCTGTACACACACAGAACACATCCACATGTGTGTACGCACATGCACACGCACCCACGTGCACACGCACCCACGTATGTATACACACAACACATCCACAAGCCTGTACACACACAGAACACACCCACATGCATGTAGGCACATGCACCCACATGTGCCCACACACACACGTGCACACACGCACGTGCATTCCCAAGCACTCGTGCGCATACATACACAAGCGTATATATACACACACGTGTACACACGCACATACACACTCATACGCATTTACACGCTCGCTCCCGCACACGCACTTACTCGACAGGAACTCGAGCAGTGGGATGGCCATGTTGGCCGTGGCCGAGATGTGTGTAAGCTTCACAATCAGCACGGGCAGCGCCTTGATGATGACGTCAGGCATCTCCACGCTGCACACGGCCAGGGCCACCACGCAGTGGCTGGCACAGCGGTAGATGAGGCCTTGCTCCAGGCAGTACACCATCTCGCGCTGGGGGCGGACAGGCGCCTCAGGTCCTGCCTGCCCAGCAGGCCCCCGCACGCTGGCCCTGCCCGTGGAGGGACAAGTACGGCCCCTGCAGGCACAGCTGTCTTCCTGTGCCAGTTGCCTCCCCCGTGGGCCTGGTCTGCTCCTCACCCCGACTGCGGCTGGGGGTAATGAGGCAGCAGGGCCACATGCCAACACTGGGCGGCGTCCTCCTGTGACAACAGGCACAGTGGGCCCCGGCAGCAGACGAGGGATAGCTCAGGCCACGGCCCAGGATCAAGCCCTCTCCCTTTCCTGCCCTTTCCTGCAGTGGGTCCCCACAAACACCCACGGCCTCGAGGGCCCCGGGGAATCTTCAGCCCAGCACAGCCAGCTCCCCTCTGGGTCACAGCCAGTGAGAAATAGGCAACTTCCTGAACCCAACAGTCACCCAAGAAGAGCTGGGGCACATACAAACTGGGGGGCTGGGGACTCTAGCTGGAGCTGAACTTGAACAGTGGACAGTGTCCCTTGCCTATGGGTCAGACAGACTGAGGCTGAGCCTAAGCTCTGCTATGTGTTGGAACATGGCCTGACCCTGGCTACTCAACCCTGCTGCAAGTTCCGCTTCCTTGTCAGTGAGTGGGCGGGCACATTTCAACCTGCCAGCTCAGCACGGTGCCCTGCACCCAGCATCGCGTGGGAGATTCCTGCATCGGCCAGCAGAGGCAGGGGAGCCAGGCAGGGCCTGCAGCCACCCTGCTCACCCACCCTGTGTCCCCAAACAGACCCAGATCTGCCGACCAGCACAGTCACCTGTCCTAACACTGTGGCAGGAATAAGACAGGCAAGGGTCTCGGAAAGAAAAGGGATGTCGCGTTTGTTGGGGTAGGGTGTGGTATTCACGTTCAAGCGCCTCATGAAAGCCCAAACCCCCCAGAAGAGAACCTTCTCAGGAGCTCCAGCAGACTAAGCTGCTGCAGTCCGGGGCCAGGCTGGCCAGCAAGGTCTAGCAGCCACATGGGAACACGGAGCCAGCTCACCATCATCCCAGCCTAGCGACAACTCAGTTTACAAAGGAAATGCTGAGCCTATCTGGCTCAAGCCAACGTCCAGGGGGTCAGGCTTTCAGATTCCAGATGCTGTTAACACCCAGCTGTCCGCACCCACTCCATACCTGTTTAGTTTTGTCCAAGTAGTTGTGGTAAGAAATCAGTGCCGTCAGCACTGGAACCACTGCCAAGTGTAAGTCGGTTCTGGAGAAGCCTTCCGGGGTGCCTCGGAGCCGTTCCAGGGTCTTGGGGCCTGAAAGCTAACCGCAGGGCCCCAGACATCAGAAGCCTGGCCCGCGGGTGCCAGGGGGCCCGCAAGAGGAAGGGTCAAGGGTCTAGACTTCCTCTTTTGGCCATAGGTCCCTTCCTCCTTTTGCAGAGAAATGGGACAGTATCCCCCGCCAGGTGTGAGCCGAGATCACAGAAGCCCCAGGTACAAAGACAGGTGACAAAATGCAGCCACACTCAGTAACTGAGCTCGAACCCTGGACTGGGACCTCCGTGATCTACCAGTGAGCTGGGGCAGGTGGACGGCACTAATGCATTTCTGACCCATCGGCAGCCACCCCGACCCAAGGCAGGGCCAGTTCAGACTGGGGTTTTGTGTCCGAAGGAGACGGACTCACAGCCTGGGCCCATTCCACGGACCCTCCCAGGGAGTGGCTGTCTTGTGGAGGAGATGTTGAGCTGTGGGCCCCACGCCCACCCCCGACCTGGCGTGAGTGGCACAAGGTGGGTCCTGGCCACAACAGCTATGCTACCATGGAGCAGAGGGCAGAGGACAGCTGGTCGACGCTGCAGGGGGAGGTGAAGATGAGGACCTTGTAGCGCAGGGACTCTGGCAGCTTGCTGAGGACCAGCTTCAGCACCTTCCAGTCCGTCTCCTAAAAGAAGAAGGCCCAGTCAGGAGGGCCTTCTGAACCCAAGCTGCTGGGGGAAGACTTCTGAACCCAGGTTGGTGGGGGGGGCTGGTGGGGGGGGCAGGGTCCCTGGGACCCTGGAGAAAGCAGGCCAGAGGCCTCGGGACGCACGGCCTGTCCTCAGCCCTCTGTCCCTGCAGCACCAGGTGCAGCTCCTGGAGGGCGGACAGCTGCTCTTCTGACACCAGGCTTAGCAGGGAGGCCCAGCGCAGGGCTGCCACCTCCCTCTCCTGCCCTGATTGGGAGCTTCCATGCTCCTGGCTCCCTCTTCCCTCTGTTCTCCCAGCGATGACCCAGGGCTGCCTGCCCCTGGGGTTATGTCAAACGGTCCTGCCAGAGAAAGGCAGTCCCCTCACCATCTCCTCTGACAGATGCCCGCACAGAGCACCAGGTCAGTGTCTTCTGTGACAACAAAGACGGAGCAGAAACAAGCCACGATGAAGAGAAAAAGCAGCATGTAATCCCTCAGCCATTCACGAGCCCAGATGCTACCAAGGACCAAAGCTGCCCCACGGCCACAGGGCATGGTACCTACCCGAACATCACAAGCCAGCCCTCCACACCCAAACTCTACCCATAAGCTAAGCCAATGGCATGTCCTCAGACCTCCAGGGACACGGGGGCCCTGGACACTCACGGCTGCCACCAGGGGCCCCCAGTGCCAATGCCCACCTCCTCCTGGTGGCCCCACCTCCTGCCCACCCCACATCCTCACGCTTGGCCCACCCTGGGGCTGCAGAAAAGGCCCCAAAGTGGCATCTCCACCCACTGCACACCCTCCCACCTGCCTTGTACCCAGGCGGGCCCACCCTGCCCCAAAGCAGGCCCCTGATCACTTTCTCTTGCTCACCTCACAGGGAACAGGTCTCAGTTCTCAGGCTCCACAACTCAACCCCAGAGATACTGCCAGTCTTACAGAACCATACGCACCCCCTGTCCAGGCTCTGCTCACAGCTGCCTCCAGAACCTTCCCCACCTTGCAAGACGACCTCACCAGCCCCTCACAAAACCCTTCCAGGAGCCCAGCCACGTGGCCACAGCCACTTTTCAGCCCGTGAAGCTGCCTATGCCTTTCTCACAGGCTGGCTCAATCTAAAATCACAGTTATCTGTTCACACACCTTGTTTTGGGCACCAGAACCATCTTACGGAAGCAGGAACAGCCTCTCAGCTCCACGCCAGGACGTCAGCATGGAGCCCTGCACATAGCAGGCACTCAACGCTCAGTCAGAACTGCCGTGGGACCATGGGGCCTCCTCGAGGCAACGGTCTGACTACTAGGAGCGGTTTTGGGCCGAAAACCAGGCACACCCACCACTGCTCAGTCTGACCTAACGGGGCTCCGGGGTGTGAGAGTGTGAGGAGACCAGCCTCTCTCACCTGTTTCAGACACTGCAACAGGACTCGGAAGAGCAAGGAGTAGGGCAGGTAGCCGAACCGCACAGCGGGGCCTGTAGGCGCTGGGCTGGGAGGCCCCGTGGGAGGCGAGAGGGGGCCACTGGCCTTCTTCTCCAAGCCACACTCTGGCTCCCTGTGCCACCAGGTGAGAGAAGCAGCAGAGGCTGAAGCACCTGCTCTGCCAGGCAAGGACACCACCTGTCCCACCCTTGAGGACCATTCACACCTCTCGATGGGATCGGCATGGGCAAGCACCCACCAGGATCCCTCCTGGGGCCCCTCTCAGACACGCCCACCCAGGCGGAGCACCTCAACTCCCCCCACCCGCCCCAGGGCCACCCACGCCCCTCAAGTTGGGGAAACAGGAGCCATGCTGGCGTGGGGAAGGCGCAGCCCACCGCACGCACACGTAGTCACAGAGGCAGTAGGGGCTGAACCGTACGGCACCATCCTTGTTGGGCAGGCCCAGGCGGTGCAGCGCATCCGCCCGGAGCAGCAGCAGGAAGTCGAAGGCCTGCAGAGAGCAGAGAGGTGAAGTCTCAAAAGAGCAGGACACACAGGCCTGGGGGCGGAGGACGCCTCTGACCCCTCGGCCTGGGTGTGCTTGCTCCAGCTGCCCTTGGGAAAGGCTGCTCCTGCCTCCCACAATCTCCAACCTCCTCCACCCCACCGCCAGGCTTTATCCCAGGATGACGGAGCCCGGGAGGGGAGCAGAGAGAAGTGAGCCCCAGCCCAGGCCTGGCTGCAGAGCCCCTCAGCGCCTTCTCCGTCGGAGCCCACAGAAAGCCGAGGTGCTCCCTCTGCAGCACAGGCCACGGGCCCACCCACATCACAGGAAGCCTGCACTTCACAGCCCGCCAATGGCGAGAGCAGAGCTCCGCTTGGGGGGGGGGTGACCTCCCCCACTGAGACAGTCACTCACCGGGGCCCTACAGTGAGATGCTCTGGGAGAGACTGCGCATCCATCCCAGGGACCTTGGCCGCACCAGCATCAGCACTTGGAGCTGGGCAGGCAAGGGCGGCTGGCGGACTCACAGCAGCTGGTCCCTCCCCAACCCAGGCCCATAGCCCGGCTGCCGAGTGTGACTGGGGCTGCAGCGCCAGGGGCGCCAGGGCCCTTGTGCCCTCTTGGTGGGTGTTCTTCAGCTTCTCTGCCCCATCCCAGGCCCCGGAGAATGCCCAGAGTGATGGGTGGCAGCGGCGCACAGGACACGGGCAAGGGTCCCGAGGCGGCAGGGCAGCACTGGTTCTGACAAGGTGTGGTCTGCTGCAGGCCCTGCCAGGGCCGCCTGCCACCCTCCTCAGCCCTGAGGGCCTCCTGGGGAGTCTTGACCAGTGACCTGACCCCGAGGAAGGGCCTGGCTCTACCACAGTGCCACCCACCTGGAGCCGGATGCTGCTGGCGATGGGCAGAGTGTACATGTGCTTGTAATGCAGCTGAATGTGGTGGACGAGCATCTCGTATACCCGCGCCGCATGGCTGGCAGGCAAGGTGTAGAGCTTGGTCTGCAGGCAGAGCACACGGTCATGGCCAGGCAGGCCAGGACCACCCAGGAAATGGACTGTAGTGTCCAGGGTCCCACTCCCCAGTCCCCATGGCGGTGGGCGTGTCTTGAGCCGGTCTATGTGGAGACTCACGTGGACATTCCATGACTGGGGAATCAGGGTCACACCCAGGTCCCTACTTGTAACCACGACGCCCTCCAAACCCTTGGGGACAGCCCAGGTCTCCAGCCGCCAACCCTCCCAGCAGAGCCCACCTGAAGGATGACCAGGAGCCCCAGGACCGCAGTCTTCACATCCTCCAAGGACGCGGAGTACGCGGGCACGTCTCTTTCTTCCAGCTCAGGGGGAGGGAACAGGGAGCGAGCAATCACCTTGGAAGAGAAGATCTGGTTTTCACCCCCGGCTCCTGCCACAGCAGCTGCCAGACTGTCACCCAGACTACCAGTGACGCGTCCTTCTGTGTTTCTCACAAGGAAAGGTGTGCTCCGTGCACTTGAGGAATCAGACATCGCAAGGCATTTCAAGACGAAAGCAAGGACGTGCTGCACACCAAGGACAACAGCCCCTGCCCTGGGGCTCAAGCCCGGCTCCCGAGCAGCGGCCCCGACACCAGTTCCCGAGGGCCCCAGCCAGGCTGAGCAGCAGTAGCCCCAGACAGTCCCCTACACCACAGCTCTAGAAAGGGGGAGCTGCAGTCCCCTACACCACAGCTCTAGAAAGGGGGAGCTGGCCAGAGGCGGCCGCGGGTCAGTCTGCAGCGCACACACTATAGCCCGCCTATGTCTCGGGACCCAGTCTCTGCCATGGGAGGGATCCCCCGGCAGCCAGCCACCCCAGCACGAGCGGCCCTCACTTTCTCCACGATGTCCAGCAGGCTGCTGAAGTGGTGGGTGTGGCAGCCTTCCGCCAGGTCCACCAGCAACTGAGTGGCCAGCTTGCGGACCTGGGGGTCTCTGTCCTCCGGGATGTGGGAGAGCTGAGAGATGACTACCGAGTTGATCAGCTCCTCCTGGGGCATAAGAGAAAGCGGGGGAGCCCTCTGTAGGGCCTCGTGGTGCCCACCCTCAGCACCCTGAGCCTGGGCTCCCTGACACACACCTCATAGAACTGCCGGTTGATGAGCAGCACAAAGGACAAGACGTCCAGCACCTTGATGCGCACGGCGCTGCGGGACTCGTTCCTGGGGGCAGGGACAGACCTGCTGGGCCGTCGCCTGGGGGCACTGCTGCCCCAGCCCCAGCCTCCATCAGCCCCAGCTTCCACGGGCGGGGCTTTCCTGGGTGACCGATCCTGCAGGCCCAGCTCATCGCCTGCAGACCCACCCCATCTTCCAGGATGACCCCACACAGGAAGAAGCACACCCATGGCCTGGCTGGAGGACGCTGTCCTGCTGGGAAACGGGCCTCGCCCTGCTCCAGAACTGGCACTTCCCAGTCAGCAAGGAAAGCCCCAGCCGACGGCACGCGAAAGCCAGGCCTTGGGGCAGGACCCGGAGCCCGGAGGGCAGCGCAGCACCGATACCTGAAGAACCGCTCCATCAGCTGCTGCAGGTTGTGGATCCAGCCGTCCTTGGCTGGGTGGATGGACTGTGCCCTGTACGATATCAGGTTCAAGAGAGAGGACTCCTGGCAGAGAAGAGAAGCCCGGCATGACGGCACGCTCCGCCTGTCTGGAGATTTCTCATGCACGTGCCCCCGCACCACCAACTTGGGGACAGCGCCTGCTGAGGGCAGCCCCCGCCCCGTGGCCCAGGTCGGGAGTCCACACAGGACAACAAAGGCTCTACTGCAGCAGGGAAAATGATCAAAGGGCACACACGGAGGCCCTGGTGACAGCGGCACCCGGGGAGCAGATGTACTGAACGATGAGTCCCCGCAGTGGCAAAGCTTGCATGGCCCGCTGGCACCTGCCTCCACATGGGTGGGAGGAAACGGATGGTGAGGCTGGCGCCGAGCCCTCACAAGGCCCACGCGCACGCTGCCTGCTGGCACCCAGCCCCACACGCGCACGCTGCCCACAGGCACCCTGGCAGAGAGCCCCACCGTGACACACAGCCTGCGCCTTTGATGTCAAACGCTCTGTAGAGCTCTGTAGGCTTTTGCAGACCTGCACGGGCAGGGCTCCCCGGCCATCCAGGCCATAACCACCGAAGCCCCCCGCCCCAGGAGGGGTCTCACAGGTCTCTGGTCGGCGCATCGCTCAACGAGCTCAAAGTATCTCTCCTGTGAGCCGTGGAACTCGTTCTGGTCACACAACTCCTCCACCGTCGTCAGCAGGTCGTGTACGATGGCTCTGAGCTCTGGGCTCCCAAGGGTCTGCCGTACAAGGGAGTGACCCATGAGCGATGCCAGCTCCCCTCAAGATCCCTGCCTGAGATCTCAGCCAGACGGGTGCCACATCCACACACACACAGCCCCTCAGATCCTCCGCTGGGCAGGGGCACACACTGCCACACTGGGGCACGTGGGGTGGCCAAGCCGTCCCTGCCCACTCCTGCCCCCAGGATCTGGGCTACACCCAGGCCGCTGGGCCCAGGAGGGAACACGGGTGGGGGCTGAGGCTGCCACATTACGAGTGCTCTCACACCTCAGGCTCAGGCAGCTTCTCGAGGCCTCAGCACCACTGGGCCAGCCGGCCAGTGCGCATGGTCAGTGACATGGTCTGGCCTAGTGCCTGGCCCTGAGGGACCAGAGCTCAGGCCCTGCTGCAGCAGTCCTTCCTTCCACTGGCCTGGCCACCAGCACACTGCCCTCCCCAGTCCCCAAGGGGGAAGGCCCAAGGCTGAGCCCAGGCAAACGCTGCCTTGGCGCTCCGCAGCCCCTGCGTGGTGCACGCATGCAGTCTAGCGTCCTCCTCATTCTGTAGCCAACAGACTTGGCTTGCACTGTCCTCAGTTAAGACAAAACCGTGGCCGGCACTCTGGATGCCCTGGGAACTGGCTCCAGCACCTACTCACAAGCCTGGATGACCTGGAGCCTGTCAGTCTCCACCGAGCAGTGCAGCCCCCAGTTCCCTGACACGCTTTCACACAGGGCCCAAGTAACACAGCAGGCTTGGGAGGCTTCGCTGTGTCTTCAGTGGACTACAAGCTGACACCACAGGAACATCCCAGACCCAAATGGGCACTGGGGCAGTTCTGGGTGGTTCCCACTGCACAGGGCTGGGACAGCACCCCACCCCGATGCATGACCCCAGAGAAGAGCCGTCTGGGGCTGCTGTATGTGAGGTCAGCCCTGGCCCGGCCTCCCTGCCCGCTCACCAGGCCTGCTATATGTGAGGTCCACCCCAGCCTCCCTGCCCATTCACCAGGCCTGCTGTATGTGAGGCCCACCCTGCCCGCTCACCAGGCCTGCTGTATGTGAG
>NW_004443960.1:1676536-1676756 GCF_000243295.1 Trichechus manatus latirostris | reverse complement strand
TGTATGTGAGGCCCACCCTGCCCGCTCACCAGGCCTGCTGTATGTGAGGCCCACCCTGCCCGCTCACCAGGCCTGCCGTACGTGAGGCCCACCCCGGCCTCCCTGCCTGCTCACCAGGCCTGCCGTATGTGAGGTCCGCCCTGGCCTCCCTGCCTGCTCACCAGGCCTGCCGTATGTGAGGTCCACCCTGGCCTCCCTGCCTGCTCACCCGTCCTGCTTA
>NW_004443960.1:1643863-1676436 GCF_000243295.1 Trichechus manatus latirostris | reverse complement strand
GGCCTGCCGTATGTGAGGTCCACCCTGGCCTCCCTGCCTGCTCACCCGTCCTGCTTATGTGAGGTCCGCCCTGGCCTCCCTGCCTGCTCACCAGGAGCTGCTGGAGCAGACGTTCGATGATGCTCAGCAGGATGTCCCAGGTCACAGCCTGCAGCTCCTTCCTGTACTTCTTGATGAGTCTGGTGATGGAGAGGACGATTTCATACGACACCACTTCATTGGGACAGGTCATGGCCTGGAACACAAGCCCCAAGAGCACACAGGGGTCGGCCACTGCACACTTGCCCCCAGGCAGCCCTCCACAAGTCACCCTGGGGTCCAAAAGGGTGCTCTCAGCACGCACATTTCACGGCTCACAGAGGTGTTGGACGAGCCCACAGAGGGGTTTTCTATGCTACTCTAGTTCAGTCAGGATCCAGAAAGGGCCCGAAGCCTGCCTGACCCACAGGGCCTGACTCAGCCGCGCCATCACCTCCAACACCCTGGCCGCAGTACCCCGGCACAGCGGAACCCAAAGTTCTGGCCTAAATTCCAAGACAAGCAATGCACTGAGACCACGCCCTCCACCACCCCAGGGAGTGCGAGCCCGGCAGAAAGAACGGCAGTCAGGAGGGCCTGGGTTCCCCCATGAGACAACATGTCCCAGCAGCTCCCCTCACTGTAAAACGCTCATGGGAAGACCTTCCTGGTCATAAGGCACCACCAGAATTAAGTGAGGACGCTGGAAGGCGCTCTGAGAGCTGTGGAACACCAGGGAGCCGGAGCTTATTGCCAGCACCAAGGGAGACAGTGAGATGATCACTTCCCTGGAGGAATCCGGAGCATTCTAATGCTAATTTACAGGAAATGAAAATATGATGTTTGCTTGAAAATAAAGCCTCCAACAGCACTAAACCTCACGCCCAGTGGAGAACCGAGGGCCTGGACACGCCACCTCGGCCCCTGAAGCAGAGCCCGCCTGATGGGCCTGCTCCGGGCACATGGGCCAAAGACGGTGAGCTCTGCCATTCTCGCCAGCACTGCATCACAGAAACCGTGTTACCTCGTAAAACGATGGCAGCACAGATGTTGGGGAGTTCTTGAGGGAGTAGAGACGGTGGGCCCCCCAGAGCGCCATGCCGACAAAGAACACGGCTCCTCTCAGCAGTGGGGCGTCCTCCATGTAGGCTCTGAAAGCGTCCCAGGCAAGACAGGAAGTGAGCAGCGTGAGGGGGTGCTGAGAGGCACGAGGGAGGCCCAGGCTCTGACAGCTCCCCTGGTGTCCCCGCACTTCTTGAGCCAAAAGTGGAGCTGGGCACGGGCTGGGCAGGGAAAAGGAAGGCCCACAACACAAGAGGCAACTAGGTGAGTCGTCTGTTCACTCAACACCTGATGCTCGTGGGCCACATCCTGTGCCGTGGGCCACAGGAGACACTCTCCAAGGCAGACAAGAGAGAAGGGCCCTGGCCTCAAGAAGCTTATGGTCCAGACCAAGTCAAAGGATAGCATCAGTAAACATAGAACATCTACCTCAAATTACAGATAAACTCTACCAGATGTTCAGAAGACATTTAATGGCAATTCTACTCAATCCTAGAACACAGAAAGGGAAAGAATGTTCCCAAATTCCTTCTATGAAGCCAGCATAACTCTGATGCCAAAGCCAGACAAAGACACCACAAAAAAAAAAAACAAAACTACAGACCAATATTCTTTGTGAAAACAGACGCAAAAACTCTCAACAAAATTCTAACCAACAGAATTCAACAGCGTATCAAATTACTGGTAAGTCCCACATACAAACGTTTCTGGCAGCTCCAAAAACTGTAAGCAACCAAGACGGCCTTGGTTAGGTGAAAGTTTACACTCCTGTGGTCCACCCGCACAACAGAGGATCATTCAGTGATAACAAGTGAGCCATCAAGCCACCAAAAGACACGAAGGAACTTTAGATGCACACTACCAGGTGAAAGAAGCAGTCTGAAAGGCTACACACTGTATGGTTCCAGCTATAGAACATTCTGGAAAAGGCCAAACTACAGAGACAGTGAAAAGATCAGTGGTTGCCGGGGGGAAGGGGAAGGGAAGAACAGGTGCACACGGGGCATCTTTAGGGCAGTGAAACTATTCTGCGTCATACCGTAACGGGAGACACGTGACATTACATACTCGTCATGACCCACAGGGCCGCACAACACACAATGAACTCTGCCCTGCACTACAGACGTAAGAAGCAACGTACAGATACTGGCTCGTCGGCTGTAGCCCATGTACCACACCAACACACCAGCACCGTGTGTGTCAGAGCAGGCCTGTGCTCCACAGGGTTTTCCCACGGCTGGTTTTTCAGAACTAGATCCCCAGGCCTTTCTTCCAAGGTGCCCCTGGATAGACTCGGTCAGTAGCCGAGCACATTAACCATTTGCACCACCCAGGAGAAACTGCAGAGGAGGAAAGGGCACAGGGGAGGGAACTCATTATACTTCTCGCTCCATTTTTCTGTACTCTAAAACTGCTCTACAAAATCAAAGTCTATCAATTTTCAAAAAAATTTAAGAATAAATTCACAAAAATTTCCTAACAAAAACTGTTTGCCACCAGCAAAACAAACCAAACGTCTGAAGAATACAGCAACAATCACGATGACGTGTGAGCTCAGAAAAACAGTGAAATTAAGACAACACGACAGCGGACGACACACGTGTTCGTCAACGGCTGAACGGGCGAACAAGACGCAATCCGTCCATACGACGGGACGTCACTCAGCCACAAAGTGGAACGAAGTCCTCGCACGTGCTGTGACACGGATGAACCTTTAACAAACGACGCTGAGTGAAATGAGCCAGACACAAAGGACCAGGCGTTGTAGGATTCCGCTCACACGAATCGTCCAGAACGGGCAAATTCATGGAGACAGAAAGCAGATTAGTGGCTGCCTGGAGCTGGGGGGATAGGGGAAATGGGGACTGACTGCTAAAGGGTCCGGGGTTTCTTCAGAGGTGACGAAATGTTTGAAAACTGACTGGAGACAGCTGCACACTCTGTGAACATACTAACAGCCACTGAGCTACACACTTTAAATTGGTAAAGTGTACGGTATGTGGATTTTATCTCAACAGAGCTATTATAAAACAAAAAGAAATGACTCACGGCCGAGAAGAAGAGCCTCGGGATCCCAGAGCAAACCCCCTGGAGGTCAGGGAATGGCTGACCGTGCTGAGATGTCATGGCGCACGCAGGCAGGAGTAACTTGGCACAGGTCGGGGGGAGGAACTTTCCAGCAAGAGGAAACGTGTGCCAAGGGATGAGGGGACTGAGGGGAGGGAGGAGACCCGGGGAAGCGCTAACAAGGCCAGGACAGACCACCGGCGCTTCGTTCCATAGCGGGGAGTCTGGTTTTTATCCTGGGGCGCTGGGAGTCGCTGTGCTTTTAAGCAAAGGACGACACAGTTGGCTTGTGCTTCAGCAAAGTGGCTCGGCTGCCACCTGGACTAACTGACTTCGGGAGGGCAGGAGGGGGCGCAGGAGACCGACGAGACAAAGCGCGTGGGTGCAGAGCCGGGAGTGGGCACATCTGAGCAGCCCCTCGGGCAGACCAATGGGACTGGTGATGGTTTGGCTGTGCGGGGTAAGGATGACGGATGTTGAGCCTAAAGCCCGAGTCTGGCCTACGTCACAGAACAAGGGCTGAGGCAGTCCAGTGTCGGGGTTCCAGTCTGACCGACAAGCAGCGAACAGGAGAGGAGATGACGAGCAACAGACATACTCTCGCTCTAGTCAGAGCTTCCGGAACAGCCCCCAGGAGGAACAGGAAATCCCCAGGGGAGTACACGTGAAGGAGGGGCCAACACACGCACACCTCCTCTGGGGGCCCACCCACACTCACCTGTCCTCCAGGATGCGGCACATGTTGTAAATGGCGCTGTGGCCCAGGTGGGTTCCCAGGAGGTTACGCATCAGCTGGAACACAGAATGCACCACGACTGAGGTTCGGCAGATACACACCCCAAGGCCCCAAGCTCCCAGCCCCTCTGCCAGCCTCACGCGCCACTGACTCTAGCTGCCAGGCTGCTGCCAAACAGAGAGGCAGCAGAGCCCCTAAGCGCCGCCAAAACCCTGACCTCAGCTCAACCTCCTGGGAAAATGCCACCAGCTTCCCTTCAACAGGCCACTGTCTGGCCATCCTGAGAATCAGATGGCCACTCGCTGCAGACGAGACAGCCCCTGTCCTGTGCGTGCGCCAGGCCTGTAACCTCCTCCCGGGGAAGAACCTCCCAGGACGACGGCTTCGCAAAGGCCCACCTTCCAGCAAGGCTCGCACAGCTCCTTGACGTTGACCGTGCGGCACAGGGTGACGATGAACAGCGGCAGGCTCTCGGCGGGCAGGCAGTTGTAGCAGACCACGGCGTCCAGCACCTGCAGGGAGACCTGGGCGCGACGAGAGGTCAACGCTGCTGCCCACGGGGAGGCAGCACCCCAGGCCTCCTGCCCACCTCCTTTGGTCTGTGGCTGTCACTTGTCCCCACTGCCACAGCAGCCTCCCTTGGAACCTTGAGGGCGAGCACCTGAGGGTCACTGACTATACCCCGGGCCCTGTGGGCAGCAAACACTCTGTTATGCATCTTCTTTTTTTTTTTTTTTAAATTGTGGTAAAAGTACAACAAAACATCAGCCAACTCGATGCTTTCTACCTGTATAATTCAGCGACGTTAATTACTATATTCACCGGGCCGTACAACCATCAAAAATATATTTTTCTAAATTTTTCCATCAACCTGAACAAGAACTCGGTGGCCCCTAAACGTCACTGCCTCTCGAACAGGACCCCACGATAGAGACTACCCTACGGTCCTTATGTCCACGTGAGGCTCCTGAGGCGCGGAGAGGACAAGCAACTGGCCCAGGTCACGTGCCACTTTGTGTCTGGGCAGGGCCTGGCCTCAGAACCCCAGTTCTCAACTGTCACAGGACCAGCCTCCCCAGAATGAGGGTGAAAGGAACCACCCCCTGGAGAGGTAGCTACTGACCTCTATGTCCATGGGGGACGCCGTCCGGATGCACAGCAGACAGATCATGCTGTGGGAGGAAATGCCAAGGTGAGCCCAGAGGGCACGCCCGGGAGGCGGGGTTACCCCGTCTTCCTTTTGGTTATCCAATAAAGTCTACTACATGAGGGACTTGTCCTTCCTTAAGGTCCCCTCACCCAGCAAGTATCTGGGTGCTGACTCTGCGGTGCCAGCCCGTTCTCAGTGCTGGGGTTCAGGATGAACGAGACAGAACCCTGGCCTTCGTGGATTTCACGAAATTTTTTTGTTTTTAAGTAACAACAATGGCAACAACAAAAAGAACAAATAATATAAATCTCTCTTAAAAATGGAAAAGACACCAGGTCAAGCCTCAAAGCATCAACTTAAATAATGGTGGCTACCTCCACTTCCAACCTGCCCACTTATCTGATGGTTCAACAACTCTATGACACGTGCAGAGCGGAGCCGAGGACCCAAGACAGCGGGACAGACTACCATCAGTGCCACCGCGCTGAAGTCTGTATCTTACTGAACCATGGGCGTGATGTATTCATCAAGGTAACAGCTGTTGAACTTGACCAGGTTCACAAGCACCAGCAGGAATTCCGAGGATAAGCCGACGTCCATCCACTGCAGGACAAACTCAGCTGCGAGAGGAGGAGCGGAGAGCGGTTGGCACGGCAGCGGGACCTGCCCTCATCCTCACCTCCTGGCTCAAGAAAAAGGGGGCTGGGCTGGGGGGCCGCACGGAGGGGACCCTGAGCTTGGATGGCAGCAGTGCTGTGTGCTCTACATGAGAGCCCTGACCCCGACATAGGTGGGCATGTCGGTCACCTGGGGTGCATGTCTAGAAAGCAGATTCCTGGGCCCCAACACCGAGAGTTTCTAGAATGAGATGCAAGCGCACACTCGGCTGCCCGCCAACGGCCTTGGGCAGGACACCTGAGAACGCTCCCTGCTTGGACCTGCCCGAGGCAAACCAAGCCAGGGGCCATTTCTGGGCAACAGAGCAGCAAAGCCCAGAACAGACTGACTTCTTTCTCCTTCCTCGTCTCCCCAAGACGGCGTTACATCTCAGAACTAACCGAGACCTGACACCGTCAGCATGACAGGGAGGAAGGTAAGCAGAGGTGGATTGGGAAGTGGAAGAACGGCAGTGAAAACAAGCACAGGGCAAGGAAGGGGTGAGGAACACACATCCTGGGGGCCCTCTGAGTGGACGCCTGCCCTTGACAACCAGGTCGGCAGCCCCTGCTCCGGACCATGGCCCTCAGCCCTCCCGCCTGCTTACAATGCACATTTCTAGGTGCCCTCCCCAGGGACCCTGAGCCCATGCAGCTGGAGCAAGGCACAGGTGTCTGCATTTTTAACAAGCCCCCAGGAGATTTGGTTCCCGTTCCAGCCAGGCCCAGGTGCACTCTGCAGTCACGCTGTGAATGGCAGCGCCCCACCTGGCACCCAGCATCCTTCCCAGGTGGCATCCCTGATTAAATGAGATCACCGCAGTCAGGGAAACCTCACACCCAGCCGTGGCACTCACCCAGCTCTTCTTCCAAGTAGGTTATGTGTCTCCCGTTGTCTGTGAGGGCCTTGAACACCTCCAGCCTTTCATGCAGGTCTTCATTCGAGGGGTAATCCTTTATGACCTTGAAGAAGAGGGCACGGAGCACGCCCAGGCGGTCCCCCTGAAGATAAAACCGCAGGGTCAGCAGAGCCCTGCCAGGACCCCACAGCCCCTAGGTGTCCCGTGCGGCTGCTAAGAAGTACAAGGTGTGCCGTGTGTGCCAAGACTCTGACTCAGGCCCTCCTGCTACGCACGGGACTTGCTGTGGGGGAGGAGTTGGAACGGGGGGGGGGGCACGAGCCCAGGACCCGCTGCATTGGTTAGCGGTCAGCAGACATGTGTATGGCACCAATGGTGTGTCTGGCTCAAAGTACGGTGGTGGGCTCACGGCAGCAGATAGTGCGGTGCCTGCCCTCCCAGAGCCCACATTCAGAGAGAGACACATATTGTTCAAATAATGCCGATGAGGTCTAACTGAGGCGAAGCCCCAGGGCAGGTGCGGGGAAAGGGGACAGGCCTCAGGAGGTGGCTGAGACAGGAAGAAGGAGAAAAAATTAGCCAAGTGGGGAGGGAGGCTCCCAGGCAGGCAGGTGAGAGGGAATGGCAGCGACTGGTATGGGGGGAGCATGGGGAGCACGGGGGACGAGGCAGCGGGAGTCAGGTCATCACGATGGCTTACCAAGCCAATCGCTGTCCTAGTGGTTTTGTGTGAACTGCCTCTTTTAATCCTCAAAACATCCCAGAGACAGAAGATATGACTGTCATCCCCATCTTCCAGGTGAGGACTTGCCCAGGGCCCCACAGATGCCCAGTGAGGTGGTCCAGCTCAGGAGCCCCTGTAACCCCTCGGCCCCATCCCTCAGACAAGCCTCCTCTAACTCTTCAGCCCCATCCTCGGCCAAGCCCCATGTAACATTTTGGCCCAGTCCCTCGGCCCTCGCCAAAGATCAGAGCCCATGTGCAGCACAGCAGGAGCAGTCAGCAGGCAGCCCATCCCGACCTGGGCCCCGCACGCCTGCCCCTTACCTGGCCCTGCACGATGGCCTTGAGCAGGGCCAGCACTGCATGTCGGGCTTCCGGCGGCCGGTCCGGCTGCAACAAGTCCGCGACGGCCTTCCAGAGTGCTTCCACGGCATGCTGTCACCAGCAGAGAGGGGACAGGGATTAGAGAGACAGGCAGTCAGCAAAGGACGGAGCACAACAACAGGGCCTTCTGACTCAGAATTCACTCCTCTAAAGCCCACGACATGCAAGTCTCCTGCGGCCGTTACCACCGAGGCCTGATGAGAGGAACAGCTCCAAGCAGGCCCGTGAATCCTGACCAGAGCACAGACTAGGGGAGGACGGTGCCAGGGGAGCTGCCTCCCGGCTTCCCCCAGAGACAGGCAGGGAGTCCCCACTGAGAGCTCGCTCAGCCCCTGGTGCGGAAAGGCACTGTGCAGCAGCTCAGAACCAGAAGAGCCGCAGTGGTCGCTGGCCTGCAGCCTGACCCAGAAACCCCGTCTAGTGGCTTGGCTTTGACACACCAGTCACAGGCCAAATGGCACCACATACCTGCTCCGCCTCTACCTGCTAAGGAAGAACTCCGTGGGTGAGTCTGGGATCTGCCCCCTCCCGGCTCATGCCCACCAGCCCATGGGGGAGCCCTGTCCTGCTCCCTAAAGCCACCCAGGATCAGTCTCGTCCTGCAAGCACTGACACTCCCACTAGTGTCACCTTCCCTTCTCCACGTCGACCACCCCCACTTCCTCCGACCAAGGTTCTTGGACCACTTGCCTTTTCCTGGGTTCACTCCTCTAGAACTAAGGTGGCCATGGCTCTCTGGGTGTGTCTGACCAGCTCAGGATACACTGGAGCCCTCACCTCCCTCGTCCTGCTCACAGGACCCCTAGCAGTGCTCCCTCAGCCTACAGTGGCTTTCTGCAGCCGCGACACACAGACACGGCGCCTGAGGACAACGCCTGCCTCGTAGACCTGCTCGGCATTTTCACAGGACGGGAGCCAGGCCATAGCGCCCCTTTTAAGCACCTGCACAGATAACTTTCTGAAAGGAAATGCTCATTTTTTACATTTATCCTTGGTGAGGCGCAGCCTGCCTGTCTCATTTGAACTGCTAAAAGACAGGGGTTGCTCTTGCCCTTAGCTTTGTGCCACCTGAACCTGCTAAGTGAGACGTCCACGCCTCTTCCCGAGTCTCACAGAAACGCTGCGCAGGCTCAGGCAGAGCCCCGAGGCGCTCTGATAGCAGCTCTCAAAAACCAGCTGCCATCGAGTCGGCACCTCATGGGTGTCAGAGTAGAACTGTGCTCCACTGGGTTTTTAATGGCTCGTTTTCCAGAAATAGATCATTAAGCCTTTCTTCCAAGGTGCCTCTGGGTGGACTGCGACCACCCACCTTTCTATGAGCAGCCAAGCACGTTAACTGTTCACACCACCCAGGGACTGCCCAGCACCTACTGCCCTCCCAAAAGGACAACTTCACACTTCTGTCCGCTGGACATCAGGGCAGTGTGGCAAGAAACACGGATATGTCTGTAAGACTGCTCGATACCACCAACCAGTAACCGCTCCCCAAAACGCAACGAGGCTGGTGTGCCCTGAGTCATTCTCTCTGAAACCAAGCTCTCTCCCCGTGCTCCCTTATTTTCCCTCCCCTCCAATTTATGGTATCGGAGAGCAAGTAAGTGCCCTTTTTTGTAAGCCCCTACAAGTCCTTCCTGGGATCTGCTAGAAAATCCCAAATCCCTTTGCTCTCGGCCCCCACAAATGATTAGTAGTACTAAAGACCTCTCCAGCTTTCCCATCGCTAAGACGAAAGCTGAATTTCCCGAAAACAGTGCAAATCAATCTGCTACACAGTTAACAATGTCAACCATGCTCCTAGACAAAGCAACCTCAGGCTTTTAAACAGCCTTCGTGCATTCTCTCAGCGGCCCAACTGGGACAAACGTACCTCCTCGAATTTCTTAGTTTTCGCTACTTCACAGATCTGCCCTATGACCCGGATGCGATTGTTCAGACCACACTCAACGCTCAGCTCCTAGACAAGGATGAGAGAAGAAAAGGAGTTTGTGCTCAGGCAACAGATCTCCTTAACTGCTTAACAAAAACCACCCTAAAAACCGCACGGTATTTTCCAAGACTGGAGACTCTCAGCAGATCTTTCTGAAGTCACGAGTCACCAAAGAGCTTACTACTCCACCTCAGCGGAGTGAGAATGCGCAATTTTTTTTTTAAGTATTTTATTGCATTTAAGGTGAAAGTCTATGTAACAAATTAGACTCCCACATAACAATTTCTACACAAACTATTCAGAGACGTTGGTTACGTTTTTCACAATGTGTCATCATTCTCGCTTGTTCTGTGCTGGTTGTTCCGCTTCCAGTACTCTAGTTTTCCTGCCCCCTTACCTTCTCGTCTTTGCTTTAATTATTGACCATTCAGTCTCACGTAGATGATACCTTAAAGGCGCTCATTCCTCACAGGTGAGATTCTTTATGAGCGAATCTGTTCTTCAACTAAAAAGTGACCTCAAGAGGTAATTTTAGTTTAAGATGCAAATTTTTCTGAGATAATTTGCGTGAAGGCTCACTGTGTTAATCGTTTAAAGCATACAACTCAATGGCATTTAGCATATTCACAGAGTTCTGCACCCGTCACCGCCATCTACTTCCAGAGTATTCTCATCACCCCAAAAAGAAACCTCTTGCCCATTAAGCAGTCATTCCCCATACCGCCTCTCCCTGGCACTTGGCAACCATTCATCTACCCTGCTGCTATGGGTTTGTCTACCGCAGATGTTGCACAGAAGTGGAACAGTGCAATCTGTGACCTTTTGTGTCCACCTCCTTTCACTCCAGCATCACGTTCTCAAAGTTTATACATGTTGTAGCACGCGTGAAGACTTCATTTTTCTTCATGGGTGGATAATATTCCATTGCATCTATGTACCACACTTGGTATATCCATTCACCAGTTGATGAGCATTTGGGAACGGAAAACTTCAGAAGTGTAAAAATTCAATACATATTTACCGGCAAACCATGGTGACAAGTATATGAGAGAGGTGCCAAACACAAAACAGATAAGGACCTGCTTAACCGCCCGTGCAAACAATAGCATTCGGGCCTCGTCCACTCAAACGGGTATTCTTATGTCAACACCTGAATACTGATCGAGCATTCTGGACCAAGTCGCCAAGATCCTGGCTTTCTTCAGTCTCCAAACGAAGGGCGTTTAAGTGTCCACCGTGATGAGGACCACAGCCCTGTGCAGACGGCCACCAGGTACCCACCTCCCACAGTACCTGATGACAGACCGAACTCAGCCTTGCGGGCACCTGCCACTAGGCTAACAAAGAAGACACATGCGGTAAACTCACTCTCAGGATTTCCGCTGTGATGATAAACTCTGTCTGTCTGCCCTCTGCAGACCTGGTATGTGGCCTTGGTGTTCCCAGGCCCAGCAGAATCTTGAACTTCTCCTTCAAGCCTGAATCTTTGCTTGTGGGCTTGGCCATGGTGGGCAGGGAAGCGCCGGGGGGCTCCTCTGTGCAGGAAAACAGGCGGAGATGTGAGGACCGCCTGGCCACCCGCCCCACTGAGCCCAGTCCCCAGAACTGCAGATCTCAGGTGGGAATGACCCACCCTCTCGCGGGCCCTGGGGAGAACCAACCACGGCCAAATATTAGCTTGTGCATGAGGTTAGGGAGGGGAGTGAGGGCGGAGGCGGCCGCCGCGGGGTCCAGGGAGCCCTGACGTTTGTCGTCTCCCTAACCCCCAGGTGGAGGAGGAGCTGTTAAGGGCACGCCTGCAGCGGGGACCCCCTCGCACCCGCCATGACTTAAAACTAAAGAGCGCCTGGAGCTCCGAGGTCCGGCGGAGGTGGGCACGGCGCCGAATACGGCGGGGTCCGCCTCCCCGGGCCGCTCCCACCGCCTCAGCGTGGAGCAGGCCGGGCGCGGCCGGTTCCCCGGACGCCCCGTCGGGGCCAGGCCACCCCGCGGTCCAGGGTGGCGTCAGCGGTCAGGGCACCGCGAGCCACTCACCCCGCGCCGCGCCCGCCGCGCGCTTGGCTGCCCCGACTTGACAAGGGCTCACACCCCCCCGGACGGAGTGGCCGCCGGAAGCGCAGCCAACACTTCCGGCAGCGACACGGCGCCGAGGGCAGCCGCAGTGCTTGCTGGGAGTCGTAGTTGCGGGCCGCCCTCTGGAGAAAAAGGTAGGCGCGTGCTGAGTCACGTGGCGGGCCGCGAGGGCCGCCGGGATGTGTAGTCCGCAGGAGCCCAGCATGATGGCGGTCGGTGTGAGGATGGCGACCCGCAGCCGGAGCTGCGCGCGGGGCGCCGGGTCGCGTGGGGGCGGGGAGGAGGCTGTGCCGCTCCGGAGGGGAGAGGCGGCTGCAGGTAGCGCGGCACCCGGGCCGAGGCAGGGGAGAAGAGGCGGGGGAAGGGGCGTGCAGGGTCTGGAGGCTGCAGACTGAGGTCCGGGGCCGCCGCCGAGGGCTCCGAGCCACGCGGGCCGGTGCCCGGCAGCAGCGAACGAGCTCCCAGACCCACGAGTGGCCCTGCGCCCCGCCTTGCGCCGTGTTCCCAGGACACAAGGGAAGGGGTGCGCAGGGGCTGGGTTTTGGGCGCCCCCACTTCCGTACCCTTGCCCTGAGCGGGAAAGTTTTTGGTTCCCACCAGTGTGCCGTGAGATAGGCTGCTCTGTGCCAGGTCGTCTGTGGGGCAGCCCTGCCTTGTGTTTGTAGTTACTTTCCTCTTACAGACTAGCGTTGAGAACATCCCAGAAGTCCTTCCTTTCCTGTTAGAGAGAAAATAGGAAAGGGGGTGGTGCCACAGCATACAAGATTTAGCGATAGATTGCTAATTGAGAGACTGAAAGTTTAAATCCTCTCAGAGACACCTTGGAAGAAAGACCTGGCGATCTACTTCTAAAGGGGAAAAATATCAGCCATTGAAAATGCTGTGGAACACAGTTAGTCTCTGACATGCATGGGGTCGCCATGTGGGAATCGATTTGATGACAGTTAATACTGGTACTAGTGTGCCAAGTGGGATTCTAGGCAATGGGGACTGGGTATTTGTTGAGCTAGGACTTGGGTAGGATGGGCCTGAACGGGATTTCCCAGCGGTAGTGCTGGCAAGGAGACCTACCGGGACAGAAGCGTGATGGGAGGAACTGGGGCAGAGGGGACGGCAGGTAATGACAGCCAGGTTGGCAGGAGCTTGGACCAGGATAGAATGTGGACTTCATACGGAGTACACAAGGAAGCCAATGAGTTTCCAACAGGGCAGCGAGACAACCTGGTCTGGGTCTTAGAAAGTCCCATCTAATACAGTATAGCAGATTGGGGCCACCGTGATGGAGGTTGTTACTAGGGTCTCGTGCTGTGTGGAGTTTGTCCGGTGGGCAGCAGCGTAAGGAAGGCTGGCACGCCCAGGGCACGTGCTACAGAGAACGAGGTATTCCCGGTGTATAGTGAGCGACAGCAGCAACTGAACGAATGAGGGAGGGGCGAGATAGCAGGTAGGCAGCACCCACACCCGGCGCTTACCTGTGGCCCTGGCTGAGGAGACCAAGGGGCAATTTTTGCAGAAGGAAGGCAAAGCCACTGCCCTGTGAAGCGCCAGCGAAAGGCACAGAGACTGTGCGTGGCCTACGAGGCTGCAGACGGTGATGGTGAGGAAGGCAAGGGGGCTGAGCCACTCCAGGCGCCAGGCTGGGAGCCCCAGGATTGGCGGCGGCAGCTGGCGAACATCCGCACCATGAGGAGCAGGAAGGATGCGCCTGTGGACCAGCTGGGCGCCGAGCACTGCTACGACCCCAGTGCGCCCCCGAAGGTGGGCAGGGGCCCTGCCTGCCTGGTGACCCGTCTCCCAACCAGACACATGCTTCCTCTCAGGCCTCTGGCTGAGCACAGCCTGAAACCTGGAAGCCCTTGCTGGCACCCTCCCTGCAGGCACATCTGGTACCCAGAGCACTGGGTGGCATCACCTGCTTCATTTGACGCTGCCCAACAGTTTGGGGTGTCTGTGGTTCAGAGACCCGTACCTTCCTTTAATCCAGGCACAGTGCTGCACGTCAGAGCATTCACGAATGTTTGCTGAGCCGCACTGGGTCCTTAGATGAACCTGGATTCTAATCCCAGCTCTGCTGCTGGGTGACTTGGCTGTATTAGAGACAAGACTCAATTTGCTTGTCTGTAAAACAGGCGTGATGATTTTTCGCAAAACAATGACAGTAACGATAGCCAGTGGCTGCAGAGTGCTGATGGTGTGTCGAGTACGATTCTAAATACCGTGATGACTCGTTTAGGTCATGCAGTGACCCTGTGGGGCAAGGTACTGTTACTGTCCCCATGTTCACAAGGAACAAAACAGGCCCCACTGGGCAGGAGGCACATGCCCCGTACCCTGCCCAGCGTAACAAGTAGAGGTAGATGAAGGGCTGGGCAGGGCCCGCTGCCCCCCTAACCCCTGGCTGTCTCTACGCAGGTGCGGAGGTACCAGGTGCTGGTCTCGCTGATGCTGTCCAGCCAGACCAAGGACCAGGTGACGGCAGGGGCCATGCAGCGGCTGCGGGCGCGGGGCCTGACGGTAGACAGCGTCCTACAGATGGACGACAGCACACTGGGTGCACTCATCCACCCCGTAGGCTTCTGGAGGGTGAGCCCAGCCTGGGGTGATGGTGGGGGGCACAGCCTGGCCACGGCTGGGGGTGCAGGAGGCCAGAGCCCCACCCCCACCCCACTGACCAGACCACGGGGACCAGCTGGGAGCTCCTCGGCTTTTCCTGTTTGTACCCCCCTTCCTTCCTCCTCGTCCTCACCCAGCCCTTCCCTTCCGCACTGGCCGTCCACCCCATTTTCCCTTTGTTTATTCCAAGGCTCCCCGGAGTGCGTCACCCCTCCTCAGGAGCCCCGTGCCCTTTAGGAGCCCCAGCATGTCTGCTCCCCACACCCACCGGGACACGGGGTCGGGGGTGGGCGGGTCAGCTGAAGGTGGCTCAGTGGGTGGAGCTGCTTCCTCCTGGCACTGGCGTGGGCCGCCGTTCATCAGATGGGTTTTAAATAGACCTCGGGATCGGCACAGGATGGGACCCGCCCAGCGGGCCTGGCAGCTGGCGGGGGAGCCCCAGGTCCAGCCTTCCTTCCTGCAGGCCCGGGTGCTGTGGAGCCAGGCTCCTGGGGCTGCTGGCCTGGCCTGACCACTGGGCACAATGGCTGGCAGGGTGGCCCAGGTGGGTGGGAGGCAGGGAGCCAGGCCCACCCTGAGCTCTCTCACCTCCCTACTGCCCTTGGTGTGTTCCCACCTTCTGGGAGCGGTGAACAGGTGCCTCTTCACATGCCCTGGGCAGGTGACAGGTAGCTTTAGGCACCCGTGGGTCCCCCAGGCCTTGTCTGCCATGTCGGGCTACACTCCCACCCCAGGACTGACATCCCTGTTTTGCAGAGCAAGGTGAAGTACATCAAGCAGACTAGTGCCATTCTGCAGCAGTGCTACGGCGGGGACATCCCCTCCTCTGTGGCAGAGCTGGTGGCCCTGCCGGGCGTTGGGCCCAAGATGGCGCACTTGGCTATGGCCGTGGCCTGGGGCACCGTGTCGGGCATCGGTGAGTGGCACACAGCCCCGGGGAGGGAGGGAGGGGCCACTCCCGGCCTGCTGGCTGCCGTTGGGGTTCCCCTGTTCTTGGGACCCGTGACTGAGCCCAAAGGGCCAGAAAAGGGTTCCCAGCGCTGAGCTAGGCTTCCACCATCCAGACACGGTTTTAACGGACAGAGTTCATGTCTATTTAGTACCTACTGTATGTTGGGCTCGGGGGAGTTCTCAGGGACAGACTTGGGGTTTGTGCTGCAGGTGGGGAGACAGTGGGGGGCATGTGGACACTGTCGGGCCTGATCTGGGGGCCCTCCTTGAGGAGACAGCGTAGTTGCCAGCTGCAGGGTGAGGAGGAGCTGGCCAGGCATGAGGAGGAAATGCACTCCAGGCAGGAAGAACGGTGCCCGCAAAGGTGTGAGGCAGGAGGGCGGGCTGGGAGCATGAGGCAAGAGCAGACTGAGTGGAGTGGGGGGTGCAGGCTGGACAGAGGAAGGGCCCAGGCCATGCTTGAGGGGCCCCACTGGCCCTCCCTGGAATTCTTTGCCCAGGCTTGGGGGACACTTCCAGGCAGCGGAGGCCCCGTGCCCACGGGTGAAGGCAGACACTTGCACACCCAGGAGCAGGGCCCAGCCAGCCCCCCGATACTCTTCTGGGACCCCAGCCAAGTGGGTGGGAGCCCCCCAGTTCTGTGGCTCAGCAGGCCTGGGAGGCTGAGGCAGCATTGGGGTGGGGGCCACCTTCCCCACACTGCCTGGCGGCGAGGGGCAGTGAGGGGCTGAGGGCTTTTGTTGTATTCTGTTAGCTACCCAGTGATGCAGGGGGGTGGGAGGGTAGCACCCTTGGGGACTGGAGCCCAGTGGGAGGTGGGTGGAGCTCTCCCTGTACCCCTCTGCACCCGCCTACCAGATTCTCAGCAGACACTTGAGCTTATCTGGGCGCTGTCCTCATTCACCCACGTCCCAACGAGTGTTGCTTTGTGGTTGGACAGGTTTGTGGGGGCAGGGTCCTTGCCCATGCTGGGTGGAGGCATGGCCGTTAGGAGAGTTGAAATGCTACCCTGTCTGGCTGGGTTTGTGGGCTGACCTCCCACAGGGGGACCCTGGGGGTCAGCCCTGCCTCCCTGGGGGTTCCTCGTGAGGAGCCCTCATTAGGAAGCCAGAGCGCTGGAGTCCTGGAGCCCATCTTAGCTCTGCCCCTTCCCAGCTGGGTGGCCTCGAGCAAGACACCAGGCCTCTCCAGGCTTGGGCCAAAAGGCAGCAGGTGAAAGTTGCCCTCATCACTGCTGAATGGGGGAGCCCCCCCCGCCCGCCCCAGGGTGGCCCACCGAGTTCACACAGTGCAGCTCACATGATGACAGCCCTGCCCCCGCCAACTAAGCCTCCAGGGGTCTTCCCACCCCAGCCTCCTGACAGAGTTGTCACCACCATGGCACAAAGTGGGGAGCTGCCTGTGGCCCAGGGACACAACGTTAGCTTGCATGCTTCTTAGTTCCCGTGCTCCGTCAGCACCCCAGTCAGCACCCCCGGGGGCCCTCTCTGCGTAGAGAGGGGCGGGTCTTTTCTGGGCTGTTTGCAGTGGGGGAAGGGAGCCGGTGCTAGGGATTCGCTTTCTCTTTGGCAAACGTGGAGGCAGAGGTGGTGGCGGGCCGGGATTTCAGCTAGCTGGGGTTGCCAGGGCCGTGGGGAAGGAGCCCCAGTGAGTGGGCACCCAAGCCAAGCTGGCGTGGCCAGCAACAGGATCAGGGGGAGTGGTCCAGGTGGACAACAGCCACAGCTGGCCCAGCCACACTGCCTACTCTGTTCCCGATGGCTGCGGTGGAGGGTTCCAGCGGGTGGGCAGTGACCTCATCATGGCCCACTGGGCTGAGCCGCTGTCTCCCGGGCCCTGTGCCCACGGGCAGTGCCTGGCCCTGGAGGGGCCTCAGGAGATGGGGCAGAGAGCAGCAGGCAAGGGTGCCCAGACCCAGGGCTTGTTCCCAGGGAACTGAGGGCAGATGCGGGCGTTAGAGCTCTCCCTTCCTGGTGCTGATGCTGGGCCTCAGTGTCCACATCTATAAACACTGTGTGGACTTTTCATAAGGGCATAAGTGACAAAGAAGCGAGGCCCCAGCATGGGGTCTGGCACCTAGCGAGTGCGTGACCCTAGTTAGCTGTCCCTGGTGGCAGGGAGAGCCCAGAGCAGGGACACCCTACCAGTTGGCACCTCGTGGGCATGGGCCAGCAGGAGCCGAGACCTCCAGGCTCCCTGGGATGATGGCTGGACCCTAACCCAGGGTCAGGTGCTTCTGGCTCTGACCCTGCCTGGCAGCAGCAGGTCACCAGTTCCTCAAGGGAGGGAGACCGGGCAGACCGTGCAGCCACTGCCAGGCCTATGCAGCTCTGTTCCCTGTGGCAGTCCCCCAGAAGTGTGATTTCATTGCCATTGGGAGGACACGTCCCTTCCCCAGGTCAGGTGGGGGCCCCTCGTCACCCCAGACACCCCTGCCCAGCAGATATTCTGGGCACCCACAGGGGACCCTGGAGTCACGCTCGGGAAACAGGTCCTGCCCGCTAGTTCCCTGGCTTTGGTCAGTGGCCAGGAGAGAAGAACTGGGGCTGCAGGGAAACGCTGGCTGGGGCGTCCCCAGAGGACGGGCGGCAGCCTCTGCAGAGAGTAGTTGTGCCACAACCTGAAGGAAGGAGTGGCCCAGGCAGAGGGGACGGGACCACACAGGCTCGGGACGGGATGGCACAGGCTTGGGACGACACAGGCTCGGGACAGAGGTGACTGCACGGGATGAGGGGACGGGACCACACGGGCTGATGGGGACAGAGGGGACCACACGGGCTGAGGGGACGGGACCACACGGGCTGATGGGGACAGAGTGGACCGCACGGTCTGAGGGGACGGGACCACATGGGCTGATGGGGACAGAGTGGACCGCACGGGCTGATGGGGACAGAGGGGACCGCACGGGCTGATGGGGACAGAGGGGACCGCACGGGCTGAGGGGACAGGACCACATGGGCTGATGGGGATGGGACCACACGGGCTGAGGGGACGGGACCACACGGGCTGATGGGGACAGAGTGGACCGCACGGGCTGAGGGGACGGGACCACACGGGCTGATGGGGACGGGACCACACGGGCTGATGGGGACAGAGTGGACCGCACGGGCTGAGGGGACGGGACCACACGGGCTGATGGGGACGGGACCACACGGGCTGATGGGGACAGAGTGGACCGCACGGGCTGAGGGGACGGGACCACATGGGCTGATGGGGGGAGAGTGGACCGCACGGGCTGAGGGGACGGGACCACACGGGCTGATGGGGACAGAGTGGACCGCACGGGCTGAGGGGACGGGACCGCACGGGCTGAGGGGACGGGACCGCACAGGCTGAGGGGACGGGACCACACGGGCTGATGGGGACAGGGGACTGCATGGGCTGAGGGGACAGGGGATGGGACTGCACGAGCTGAGGGGACGGGGGACCACACGGGCTGAGAGGACAGAGGGGACGGGAATGGCATGGGTGGAGGGAACAGCACAGGTAGAGAGGACTGCATGGACGAAGGCTGGGAGTGGGGGCTCTGGGCTTAGCCTCCCACAGAGCAAGGTGGATATGGTGGGCAGAGCTGGCCCTTGTCACCTGCCCTGTCCATCTCCACACAGCGGTGGACACGCATGTGCACAGAATCGCCAACCGGCTCAGGTGGACCAGGAAGCAGACGAAAGCCCCGGAGCAGACCCGTGCCGCCCTGGAGGAGTGGCTGCCCAGGTGTGTCAGGGTGTGCCAAGGGCAGAAGGCAGAGGTCGGGGCCTGCCCCCTTGGTGGTGACCCCAACTCTGACCCCAACTCTGACCCCACAGGGAGTTGTGGGGTGAGATCAACACACTGCTGGTGGGCTTCGGCCAGCAAACCTGCCTGCCCCTCCACCCACGCTGTCAGACCTGCCTCAACCAGGCACTGTGTCCCGCTGCCCAGGGCCTCTGAGGGCCCAGGGGGCTGGGCCGGCAGGCGGGAATGCCGGCTTCGGCTGCGTGTATTACGTGCCTTTCCCTGAGAGCGGCCGTTTGTTTGATAAAGGCGTGGAGTGTTTATTGGGCCCTGGCTGGTTTCTGCCCCTGGGGTGTGAGGGGTGGGGGTGGCCGGCAGCATCTGTGTGTGTTTGTGCGTGTGCGTCTGTGTGCCTGCGTATGTGTGAGCTGTGTGTGCTGTGTCTGTGTACATGTGAAGTGGGTGTGTGTGTCTGTACATATGTTTGCAGGTATCTGTGTGTGTGAGCTGTGTATACGTCTGTGCTTACTTGTGTGCATCTGTGTGTGTGTGAGCTGTGTGTACGTGTCTGTGCGTGTACTTGTATGCATCTGTGTGTGTAAGCTATGTATGCATCTACGTGTGCTGGTGGGCTGCACGTCTGTGCCTGTATGAGCCATGTGTGCACAGAGGTGTGCGTGCGCAGGGGCATGCGTGTGCCGTGCTCCTGCGTGTCTGGAACGGGTTGCCCGGGAGGCTGGATCTGGACGTGACAACCTCGGCTGTGCGCTGGGGGAGGAGGGAGGAAGTTGTGAAAGCAGCTGCAGCCAGCTGCCGGGAAGTCTTCCCTGGCGCTGCCTCGCAGGCTGGCTGGGACCTGGACACGCACCCTGCCCCCTCATTCTGTGGGCCCCGCAGGCGCAGGCCCAGACACCACCCGCTCCTGAACTTGTGCACTGGAGCCCACCTTTGCCAGGAGCCCCACCCCGTGTTTACACAGCCACCTGGACTGGTGGCAAAAGGACACCAGCTGGGCGCCGCCAGCCCAAGGCCTGGCTTACGTGTCCCTGCTGGAGGTGGCAGGCCAGAGGGGGCAGGGGTAGCCCCTGGGGGTTCTGGTGGCCCAGAGGCTCCCTAGGGGAGGCAAGGACACCAGAGTGAGCCAGATGGGGCGGAGAGGTGTGGGGCCCAGGTGTGGCTAGACTCCAAACGGGCAGGGGGAGAGGGGAGGGGAGCCAAGGGGAGGAGACCTGGCGGCCGGCGGACCAGATGGACGCAGAAGAGGAGGGCCGCCCGCCCAGACGACAGCCCACCTGGGGGCCCCTAGAGTGGCCTGGTTGCTCCCACCCCCACCCCCAACCGAGGGAGGCCTCAGAAAAGACGGGCTGGGTTCAAGGCGAGGCCTGTTTATTCCCGAGGCGCGCGCATGCGCTATGGCTTACGAGGCTGACAGCGATGTCGGTCATGGGTTGGTCATTGGGTCAGGCGCAGCAAGAAGAGGCAAAGGCGCCACGGTGCCTGGCCGCGACGGGGCCTTCCTGGGCCAGGCTCCTGGGCCGGGGGCTGCGCACAGGGCGAGGGGCCTGTCCAGAGGCTGCTCTCCATGGGGCGCAGGGCCTCCATCCTTGGGCCCCTTGGAGACCCCCCCCCGGGGCAGCACAGGGGTCACCGGGCAGGGGGCTAGGGGACAGCTCCCAGAGCCCCAGCGGCCTCCCCAGAGCCCCCAGAGGACAGCTTGGGCACCCACCACGCTCTGTCTCCGGAAGAGCCTGTGATTCCCTGCTGCTGAGGAGCTGGGGAGGAAACAGTTTGCAGAGAAAGGCTTGCTTTATTGCAGTTATTTAGAGAGAGTCCCAGAGGGGGCGGGGAGGGGGCTCTCGTATTAAGTAGAAACATGTGTAGAGCTGGAGATCTTTTTTTTTTTTTCGAAAAAAAGCAAAAACAAATTCCTTTAAATCAGCAGGCGTGGGGCCGAGCAGCAAGGCCCTGGCCTCATGACACGGGCACTCGCCCGGTCCCCTCTGCTCTCCTCCCCACCCCGTCTCTGTCTGTCTGTCTCTCGGTCTCTGCCCCCCTCGCTCTCTGTCTCTCTCTGTCTCTCCGTCTCTCTCCCCCTCACTCTCTGTGTCTCCGTCTCTCCCCCCCTCGCTCTCTGTCTCTCTGTCTGTCTCTCCGTCTCTCCCCCTCTCGCTCTCTGTCTCTCACCGTCTTGCTGTAACATGGTCCCAGCACCCAGGTGGGCGGGACAGGGACCCACTGGCTGGTTTCTTAGTGGCAGCGGGACCACCATGGCTTCCAGGGTGGGGGTGCCCCTCCAGCCCACTGAGGCTTGGGGAGTGTAGGGCTGGCCCGGGAGCCCCAAGGTCCGTGTGGGAGGGAGGCCGGGCCGGCGCGCAGGCAGGGCTCAGAAGTTGCTGAAGATCTCCCGCTTCCGGTTCCAGTCCATCTGCGGTGCCCGTTTGTTGACCCGCGTGGCCCGTGCCTTCTCCTTGGCCTCAGCTGCCGTGGGGCTCAGGTGGAGGCCACTCTCCTGGAAGGGGTCTCGCTTCCAGGTGCTGCCATCCTGGGGGTGGGGTAGGCAGGGAGGCAGGGTGAGCCCTGCACGCAGAGCCCAGGCCACCTCACCTGGCCCAACCGGTGACCCTCCCCCACTGGTGGGGCTGAGGGCCCAGGAGGGCTTCCTGGAGGCGGTAGCCCTGCTGCCCAGGCTGACATCAGCACAGATGCCCATCCCCACGACCTCTGGCTCAGTGTGTGAGGACAGCAGCGGGGGGTGAACAGGACCTGCTTACCTCCGCGTCCTTGTCGGAGCCTGGCAGGTCGCTTCGAGAGGAGCACGCTGAGCCGCCATTGAGCTGGGAAACCAAGGGCAAGTGGTGGCTTCAGGGGCCCCGCCAGGGAGCTACTGGTGCACACACACACACGCATACAGGAGCTGCACGCGTGTCTCCAGGTGGGGGGCCTGGAGCCCCCACTCCCCTCAGTGCCTGGCCTGGGCAGCATCCCAGCAGCAGCAGTGGACAAGCCTGGAAGCCTCTGCCCTGGCAGCTCCCAGGCGGCACGGGTCACCCACCCCTGCAGCAAGGCAGGGCAGGCTTCCCCAGGAGGACAACCTGGGGTGACTCCTGGTTGCTGCAGCAGGGACAGCATAGCCATACCCTAGTGCCCAGTGTCAGGCTGAGGTCTCGAGGGCGTCACAGCTGGGAGTGACAGGCCAGATTTGGCATCTCATGCCCCCGCCTACTCAACCATGCCCACCTCCCAAGACAGGGCTCTCCAGGGGGACTTGTCAGGTCTGAGGACTCCAGAGGTGCCCTTGGGACCTGCTGGGGCCCACCTTCTCACCTGGGCGGGGCTGGTCCCGTTGGAGATGGGGGATGGCAGCGGACCTGCAGGGAACAGTGTGTCAGTGCCACCCAGCCCCACCCCACCCCCCACCATGCCCCAGCCCCCGCCACGCCCACCTTGCACGTGCTCCTCGGTAGGTGTGACCCGCAGCCGCTTGAAGTGTTCGTCGGTCTCGGGGTCCACCACGAGCAGCCGGGCCTCGTCCTCGCACGCCTTGATGCGGGCCACGACCTCAGCGTGACGCAGCCCCTCCACGTTCTGCCCGTTCACCTGCCCCCGGTGCAGCATCAGCACTGCCCACGGTGGCCCCGCGGCCCCCCACGCCGCCCAGCCAGCTGTGCTATCAAATATTCATAGAGCCACCACCAGCCGCAGCGGACAGGAGTGCCAGCTCAGGTTCCCCTGCGCTCCCTCCTCCCCGCGAGGACCCGGGTCTGGACACGCATGGGGGGCCTTGACACTGACACACACGGAACCACGCAGGCACAGACACAGGGACGTGGACACGGACGGGGACACACAGGCATGGACACCTACGGGGGGCCTTGACACCGAAAGACACGGGGGCCTTGGCACTGATGCGGAGACATGCAGGCCCAGATACACACACAGGGACGTGGACAGACAGGGACACGCACGCATTGTAATCTATGTGACACCTTAACACCAACACATACGGGGACGTGCAGGTAAAGACATGTATGGGGCATCCACGGGCACAGACACGGGAGCCCCCCAAAGCCACAGGTGACGGGGTACCTCGATGAGCCGGTCCTGGGCACGGAGGCCAGAGTGGGCAGCTGGTGAGCAGGGGTCCACGGAGCGGATATACTGGCCAGGCCGGGACTTGTCACTGTGCAGGTTGAACCCGTAGCCCTGGGGGCCCTTCCTCATGTGACAGAGCCGCGGACGCAGCTCCCTGGGGGGCCCATTCACATCCTGCCGGTGCCACGGGACCTGGGGTCAGCGCGGGTCCCGGTCTCCAGCTCAGGCCCCCCCACGCTCACCAGCGGGAAGCTGCTGCCCCCAAACTGTGGGCCCGGCTCTATGTCCAGAAACACCCTAGAATAGGGACTGTCCCCCTCACACAAGTTCAAGGACAAGCCCGGGCAGGGTCGTGGGGCAAATCGAAGCCAGGTGAGCGGCCGCTCGTCCAGGTCCCTGATGGCTGTCCCCCTAGGCCAGCCTATGTCCCCACATGCCCCTCCCTGGGCGCGCAGCTGGACGCGTCCTAGGCCCACAGTTCTGTTTTCTCTCCTGAGGGCCTCCGTGGGGCTGGCGGCAGTAGAGCTGTGTTTGCTTTCACATTCCAGCAGGAAATGGAGCCGCCCCCAACCCCACCAGGGCCGGGAAAGAAGGGGATGAACGGGGAGGGGGGTCTGGAGCAGAGTGAGGGCCACAGAGCTGGGCCTGCCCTCCCCGGCCTCACTTGATTTACCTCTGGCATCTTGCAGTACGGCTCTGGGCTCGGGGGCCGTGCAGGCAGGGCCAAGCCCGAGGACCCCCACCAGCCCGGTGCGGCAGTGACCGCCGTGCTGAGTGGCCAGCAGCCGCTGCGCTCAATTAAACATGGCCGGCAGCTGGGGCGGGCGAGCGGGCAGCGGGCAGCTCGGGTTTCCGGGGAGCACTCAGGGCCTCGAGGTGTGTGGAGGTGAGAGCATGCTGGGCAGGGCGTGCTCGCGGGGACCCTCCCTTCCCTCCCCTCTCACTCCACCAGGGAGCTTCCCTGAGTGTTGCTGGGGGCCCACAGGCCAGGCTGGGGCTGGGGGCCGCACTGGGGCCCCTCAAACCTCGGGGAAGGTCTCTAGGCCTCGGGCACCAGTGCCCCCGGAGCCCAGGCCACCCCTCACCTGCCCACGGCCAGCCCTGCGGGCTCCTTCCAAACCCCTCATCTGCCGGGAGCTCTTGCACCTCCTGCCAGTGGCCTGAGCCTAGGTGGACAAAGGACCTGGGCTCTGGGCCTCCCTTCCCGTCCATCTGGAAGATGCTCTTCCTGCCCAGCACAGGCCCCACCTCCAGGACCCCTACACCTAGCTAGACCCCTCCTCTGGAAGTTTCCTGCTAAGCCTGAGCCCCTTGCGTGGCTACCCATCCAGCCCCATGATAGCAGGAACTCCAGGGGGCAGGGACCAGACCACTGCTGTCAGCCCCCCAGGGGGCTCAGCTGGGAAACATGGGCTGAAATGGGGGGCACAAGACCCCCAAGATGTGTGGGCCCCGATGCATTGACTTGGCCCCTCTCCCAGATATACCATGAGGTACAGGTTGCAGCTTTGAGGCAGGGACCGACACCCCACCATGGAGATGCCTCTCGAGTATACACCATGGAGGCAGTGCTCGTGAAGGTGGCTGGGGAGGGCCGTCCTCAAGGGAGAGAGGAAGGACAGACAGGAGTCAGGAGTGGAGGCTGGAAGCATGGCGAAACAGGGCCTGGCACACGGACACAAGCCCAGGATGCAAAAGCATATCATGTGGCCACAGTAACACGGACATCAGAACACAGCACTCAAACACGCCACACGGACAGTCATGCACGCCACCCGTGGGCCACCCCCCAGCCTCTTCCCGTGCCCTTGGCCCTGGCCTCCAGGGCTGAGGCCCCCAAATAGGAAACAGGATTCGGGGGGGGGGGTCATCCGGGGCCACGAGGCCACTGCCCATCAGTGCTATGACAAGTCCTGCAGTGGACTACAGGGTCCCTGGGGCCACGTAGTCAGGCTCTTGAGGCCATGCTGGCCACCCTGCTGCCTCAGCCCACCTCAGCATACAAGCCAGGAAATTTCTCCTGAAGTCTAGCCTAAATTCCTCCCATTATGAGCAGATTCAAGGGCACCAAACTTGGCCCTAGACCCTCAAGTGGAGGGCTGCAGTGGGGCGGGGGGTGGGGTGCCGGCTGCGTGGCGTCGGGGCAGGGTGGGCAGGTAGGCCCAGCAAGCGGTGGCAGGCGGGTGGCGGGAGGGGGCCACAGGGGGGGCGGGTGCATTGCTGACATTCCTTTCTGGTCCCTGGCTCAGCTCACTTCCTGCAGCCCGCGGCCAGGCCCTCAGCTCCCACGGCTCCTAGCCGCCAGCCCCAGAGTTGGGCGAGCCTGGCCTCCCAGCCAGGCCTGCGATCGGACAAAGAAGCTGGTATGGGGGTGCCTAGGAGCCAGGCTGGGCGCCCTCAGAGGGTGACGCACTGGCCCGGCAGAGAAAGGGCCCATTGTTGCTCAAGGTTCAGCTGGCTTGCACCAGGGTCCCCAGAGTCCCCTCTCCCTACCCTGAGGGCTTCTGGGTCTGGCCCACCCCGCCCCACCCGTCCTGACCTGCATGAGCCCCCAAGGCGGGCTCCGCGGAGGGGCTCCTGAGGCCGGGGCGGGAGGTATGGTGGCCCTGGAGCGAGCCATGGCAGCGACACACGAGTGGCAGTGGGCGTCCTGCTAGGGTGGCTTGAGCTCTCCGGCCAGCCCAGACTGCCACCCGCTTATCTACCTCTCACTGTATCCCAGGGTCCCTGGGGATGGGTGGGGGCCTGGGGGCTGAGTCACCTTGGGGAGCAGGGTGGTGACAGAGCCCCCCGCCCCTCTCAGGCTCCAGCCCGGCGCCCCCCGCCCAGCTGGGTTTCCGCCCCAAGAAAGGAAGGAAGGAAGCCGCTGGAGGCCCAGCCCTGCTCCCAGGACCCAGGGCTGGGGGACAGGGAGGCCAGGGAGGGGACCCTCAGGGGACAGAAGACCATCCGCTGCAGCCTCGGGAAGCCCCGTGTTCGGCACGCTGGGGGGCCCGGGCTGTGCGGGCCAGGTGGGGGCAGGGCAGCGGGGACCCCAGCCGCCAGCTCACCCCAGGCCCACCAGGGCAGGGAGAGGGGACTCTGGGGACCCTGTACCACACATGTCCCAGACGACTGTCATGCCACACTAACTCTCAGCCCCCAGGGCCTCCAGAACGCAGGCGGGGAGATGGGCTGGGGTAGGGGGTGGGGCCCCGTGTCAGGCACCACCCATGCATGGCCCTGGCACCAATACCTGCCCCATCTCTGTTTTGGGGGCTGTTCCCTGTTGTCACCATCAGCATCAGCTGCAATGCAGCTGCAGCCACCCCCGGCCCGCCCGGCTGAGTCACCAATGACGGACGGGGCTGGCCTCCTCCATGTCCTCCAGGCCCTACCTCCCCCAGCCCAGCCCCAGGGACAGGAGGAAACCGAGGCTCAGGGAGGGCAAGAGGGGCCACAGGGAACCCAAGGACGGCCCCTCCATCACTCACCTAAGCAAAACCACACACACGGCTCTGACTCTCCTGCCACACTAGACGGCCCCGTTAGCACACACGCCTTGGGAAGCACTGCCCTCTGGGCTCCCTGGCAGCCAGGGCTGCACCAGCCTGAGGGGCGGCATCTGAACCCGACTGTAGGAGTGAGATGGGTCCCTCCACTCCAGTGCCGCGAGCTCAGGTCCGGGTGGGCCGGGACGGAGGAGGCCCTGGCCCTCGGGTGCCGCCGCGACAGGAGGGTCCCCGCTCCCAGGCAGCCCCATCCAGGGGCACCCCTCCACCTGCCAGTCGCGCCTTCCTTTGTTCCTCTATACACCCAGAGGAAGCCCCCTCCTGTGCTTCCTGCAGCCCCCAGAGCCTGAAATAGCAGGGAGGGGGAGACCCCACCCAAGGACAAGGTGCTGGGCCACTCCACCCTGCAGATAAGGTCTCAGGGTGGATTTTTCCACAGGAAGGTGAACCAGCCATTTGTCTAAATCAATGGACAAAACGTCTTGAGGGGGGAGTTTCCTCTGTGAGGGGGAGGGAGGCGCCAACCCTCAGCCGGGGGAGGGACACTGGGACCAGCCTGCTTCCTACCATCCCAGCCCCGCCGCCCTGGGGCTCCCTCTGAGATCCCGAATCTGACCCTACCGCTCCTACTCACGACAAAGTCTGGGCTCCTGGGCTGACACCCGGCCCTGACCACCCTCCCACCCTCCAGCTCGGAATCTCATCCCAAGTGCTCCGTGCCCAGGCCGGCCACGCACGGGAACGCCGTTTCCCTCCGAGCCAGGCCCCCTAGGCCCAGCTCGAGGGCACAGCAGTAAAGGCCTCCCCCGCCACCCATCATCATGGCAGGGTGGGGGGCAGCATTTTAAGAAAGACAGGACATCAAGGTCCCTTCTGCGCCCAGCAGACTCCAGATCCCCTGGAACTTCAGATGGGACACCTCCACCACCCCAAGGCCTGTTTTATCAAAGTGGTATCTGGGGAACCCTTGTGCCTGAATCACCTAAAGGAGTCTGTTTAAAATGGGGGGGACCATGAGAGATGATGACATCTGAGCTTCCAGGTGGACAGAAGGACAGCCTCAGTGCTTCCTCCTGGCTGCCAGGTGCACGCCCCGGTGGGTGCATGCCCAGGTGGGTGCACGCCCAGGTGGGCCACCTCCCAGGTCTCGAACACCCCCTTATTCTTTTCCAGGTCTCCTGGCCTAGAGGGGGGCAGGGAGAAGGGGAATGCTACCCTGGAGGGGCCCCAAGAAACAGCAGGTGGGAGCGCCAGGCCCCCCCAACCTGTCCAGCCCCCGACCTTTTATCTAGAAAGTGGGGGTAGGCTCACCCTAGAAGCTTCCTGCCAGGCCCCACCAGGCCCCAGCACATGGGGGGCAGCAAGGTTGCACGGGACAGAGGGAGCCAGTGCACATGCAGCTGACCTGACCCCAACCCCTGACCCTAGTCACCCCTGCACCTCAGCCCCAGCCTCTGCAGGTCCCCGCACTGAGCCCCCAGCTTGGAATGCCTCCTCAGCTCCCCCCAACCACAGCACTGCCCGGGGGCATGGGTCCAGGCCCCTCCAAGGCCTTCACAGCACATGAAGACTTCACAGACACAGGGACAGAGCCACGGACAAACAGACAGACAGACACTCGTCACAGGCACAGAGCTGGGCACACTCAGTCCTGGAACGTCCCAGCAACTCTTCCCAGGGTTTCTGGCCACGAGGCTGGCAGGGGGTGGGCGGTGTCAGTGACCCCTCCCTGGGCCAGGTGGCTCTGAGTGAGTGAACACAGGGGGACGGGGGGACAGTGCCACGGGGGCCAGCTTAGAACACAGGCAGAGGGCAGACAGTGGGCCTGAGTGGCCGGGATGGAGGTCACCAGAGGAAGAGGAGGGGCCCCTAGAGGGTGAAGAGACCCGAGAGAAGACGTCAGGGGTGACCAGAGGCAGAGGGGCAGACAAGAGGCCGAGATGGACCCCGCGGGCCAAGCCCACCATACCTTCCCGCCAGCCTCGGAGCCCAGACTGCCCCCCGCGGCTGCCCAGTCCTGCTTTGGCTCCCAGGGGTCGTGGATGGGTGGCAGCCCCTGCTGGGCCATCTCTTCCGTGCAGGTGAGCTGCCGCCGGCGCAGCTCCTCGTCCGTCTCCTTGTCCACCACCAGCAGCCGCGTCTGTCCCTCCACAGCCTTGATCCTCTGCACTACCTGGGACGGGCAGGTGGGGGGTCAGCAGCCGACACCCCAGGACGGCACGTGGACAGCGGCACCACCCAGGGCTGGCCAGGCCAGCGGGCAGGCGCCGGCCAGCGGCGGTGGGCGGCTGGACCGAGAGGCCCGCGGCCCCGCCCCCCCCCCCCAGTTATAGCAGTGCCCTCCCTCCTTCTCCCAGGGCTGCCAGCACCTCGGCCCAGGCTGCAAGGGCTGCGGGGTGCTGGCAGGAGCGGACAGTCTGTCTGGGAGGGAGAGACGGTGCACGTCTGCACGTGTGTGCATGTGCGCGTGTGTGTGTACACACACGTGCATCCATCTGTCTTGGGGTCTGTCTCATAGTCTGGGTAGGTGAGAGAAAGAGGTGTCTCCTGGACCCCAGTCTGTGTGCATCTGCGCCCGTTTCTGTCCTTCCCGGCAGTGGAGGGTGGAGTTTAAGTCCCTGCCTGCCTCTGGGTCTCCGTTCACCTCCAGACCATGAACTTGGATCCATTCTTGAAGGCTGCAGAGCGGTGACAAGGTCCCCACTCCCAGCTGGGTGGGGCTCAGACACCCCACACGTCCTGGTCAGAGGGGCTCAGCCCCAGCAGGTGGAGGCAGGGAGGGGCAGATCCACCTGTGGGCCAGGTGTGGCGTCGCGGCTGCCTGTGAGCCTGTGTGCGTGCCTGTGTACGCGCCTGGGGCGTGTGGGCAGCAGGGGGAAGAAGCAGTGTCCACTCCAAAACGGGGCAGCAACTGCACTCCGACCTCACGTCCTGGGGGGAGCGGGGAGGGCCTCTCCCCCAGCTGTTGGGCAGTGTTGTCAACAGATAGGAGGGTCTGACCCAGCCCCATCTTCTCCTTCCTCTCTCCCCAGGATCTAGAGAACTGCTGGTACCCCTGGACCCACCCCCGTGTGACCCCGGTGAGTCGCTCCACACTTTGGAGCATCAGTCTCCCCGTCTGTAAAATGGGAACCATCACGACACCTACCCTGCTCTTGCACCTCCTAGGGCAGTTGGGAGGGTCCCTCATTCTGTGGGGGATGTTATTAGAGACTAGCACCCCAGGAGACCTGTGATAAGCTGGCGTTCTTGGGGCCGGGGTGGCGGCGGCTGCTAACCAGAGGCCAACCACCAGCTGTTAGCCCCCCTCCGCCCCGCAGCTTGTCAGACCAAACCCTCCGGCCTCTGACCCCAGCCTCCTTCAGCAAACAGCCTTATCGACTTGCCACTCCGGCGAAAGTCAGGACAGCAGACACATGGACAGGAAAGGGCCCTCAGGTAGAAGCAGTTCAGCTCCTGACCCAGCCCAGAACCCACTTGCTTGTCTCCAGGCCCTGGGGCTGGCCATGGGGACAGGTCATGGACTCGCAGGGACACAGAGGACCTTGAGTGGGGGTGGGGTGGCTGAACACAGCCAGCGTCTGAGGTGGGTGCCCGGGGAAGAGGGAGGCAGGCGCCCCCCAGGGACGGGAATCTGTGGAGAAGAGGCCCTACCCTCCCATGGCACCTGCAGCTGTAGGGGCAGGGTGCGGCCAGTGTCCCCCGCGGGCCAGGCAGCTCTGCGGAGGGGGCAGTGTCTCGGGACCTAAGGAATGTGCTGCTGCTGGGACTCAGACACACCTGCCAGGACACACGGGAACACTGTCTGCAGACACGCCAACAGGCACACGCAGCCGGGAGTGTGGACACAGCCCAGACACGTACACGTACCAGGAGGGTACACACCCAGCCCGGCTCACACACACACACAGATGTAGACTTGTACACACACATGCACACAGACACACCCAGCCCGGCTCACACACACACACAGATGTAGACTTGTACACACACATGCACAGACACACCCAGCCCAGCTCACACACACACACAGATGTAGACTTGTACACACACATGCACAGACACACACAGCCCAGCTCACACACACACAGATGTAGACTTGTACACACACATGCACACAGACACACACAGCCCAGCTCACACACACTCCTAAATGTAGATGTAGACTTACATGCACACATGCACACAGACCCACACACAGCAGAGCTCACACACCAGTCCAGATGTAGGCTTGTATGCACAGACACACACAGCTCAGTTCATACACACACAGCCCAGCTCACACACACCCAGATGTAAAATTGTGTGCACATGTGCACACACACACATCTCAGCTCACACATCACCCCAGATGTAGGCTTGTATGCACAGACACACACAGCCCAGTTTACACACACAGACATACAAACATATGCACACACACACGCTCGCATGCATGCACACACATATCTAGCTTAGCTCACACACACATACATACAGCCCAGCTCACACGCACCCCTAGATGTAGACTTGTATGCACACATGCACACAGACACACACACAGTACAGCTCACACACCAGTCCAGATATAGGCTTGTACGCACACACACAGCCCAGTTCACACACACACACACACGTACACACATATGCTGGCACGCACACACACGTATCCAGCCCAGCTTACACACACACACACAGCCCAGCTCACACACACCCAGATGTAAAATTGTATGCACATATGCACGCACACACATCCCAGCCCACACATCACCCCAGATGTGGGCTTGTATGCACACAGATGTGCACACAGCCCAGTTTACACACACATACAAACACTTATGCACACACACACGTTCGCATGCATGCACACACATATCCAGCCCAGCTCACACACACATATACACGGCCCAGCTCACACGCACCCCCAGATGTAGACTTGTATGCACACAAGCACACACACAGCCCAGCTCACACACCAGCCTGCACGTAGGCTTGTACGCACACAGACACACTGCCCAGTTCACATATACAGACTCGTACACACACACTCGCACACGCACACACATATCCAGCCCAGCTCACACACACACCCAGATGTAGACTTGTACGCGCACACACATACACACAGCCCAGTTCACACATACACGCACATGTACATATCCAGCCCAGCTGACACACATACACACACACAAAGATCCCAGCTCACACACATCCCCAAGTGTGCAGAAGGCACACACACATACACAGAGCTGGGCACACATACCCAGGAGTGCATACCTGCACACGTGCACACACACACAGCCCAGCATGCACACAGATACACACAGACACAATGATACAGGCACACACAAGTGTGTTCACATACGCGCTGGCCCTTACTGTGACCCCCCCCAGGTACACACACAGGCAGATGTGTGCACACACGGGTGATCCCCAGAGGGGCCAGCACACTCACACACACACCCAGCCGTGTATACACACATACTAGAGCACCCAGGGTCTCCACTTTCGGGCACTCGCAGACCCCCGCAAGGCGCACCACCCCTGCATCTTGGGCCCTGAGGCCAAAACGAATCTCCAGAGCAGCCGAGCCGCAGTGCGGGCCCCTCCCTGCCAGGATGTCCCCCCTCCCGCGCGGTGCAGGACCAGCTTCCTGGGGGGGGGGAGCTGGGAAAGAGGCGGGCGCTGCCTCCGTGGCGCGTCCCCATATCCCCCCCATGGCCCCGCAGGCCCGCGCGACCCCCTCAGGGCCCCAAGCCCGGGCCGCGCGGAGGACAGGGGCGCGCCCGGAAGGGGGCCCGGCCAGGGGCACCCACCTGGTGGTGCGTCTCGCCCTCCACGTTGACGCCGTTGACCTCGACCAGGCGGTCCCCGGCGCGGAGCGCGGCCGCCTCGGCTGGGGAGCCGGGCTCCACGCGCCGCACGAACTGCCCACGGCGGCCCTTCTCGCCATGCAGGTGGAAGCCGTAGCCCTGCTCGCCGCGTACCAGGCGGCACAGGCGCGGCCGCAGCGGCGCGAGCCCGGCCATGGCAGCGGGGACACGAGGACGCGGGGCTTGGCTCACCGCCCGCCGCCC
>NW_004443960.1:1633850-1643660 GCF_000243295.1 Trichechus manatus latirostris | reverse complement strand
CCCGCCCGAAGTCCCCGTCGGCCGAGGGGCGGGGCTGCCGGGCCGGGAGACCCCGGAGGCCCCAGCTGTCTCATCCCCAGTCTGGGCGGCCTCCTCAGCGCCAGTGCCTGTGCGTCCGATTTCAGCAACATTTATTGAGTCCCTACTGTGTGCACGGCACCAAAGCAGGCTCTTGAGTGGGTGGAGGTGGTGGAGAGAGGGTCCCCAGGACAAGGGACCCCACACAGGGGCCAATGGGTAAGAACACGGACTTCCACGTCTCCACCACCCCGTCCCCCATCACTGGCCCTGCTGCGTGCTCCCCGTCTGTCTCTGAACCCTTCTCTCACCCGGAGATACTCCCGCCCAGCCCAGGGGGAGCCAAGAGGCCAACAGAGGGGCTCGAAAGTCGCCTGTCTGCCCGGCCCCTCCTCACACCTACCAGTCAGGGGACCTGGCACTCCTGACCCTCCCAGAGAGTGTTTGTACTATCTGTGCTGTGTGTGTCCATTAGACAACCTCCCTTCCCGACCCCTCCCTCTGCTGGGGCCCCTCACTTGTGCCATGGAGGGGGCTCCAGGCCTGGACCATGACTTTGCAGTTGCTGGCTGGAACAACGGTGGGAGGGTGACACTGGCTTGTCCGACTGGGACATAGGGGTCTGTGCGACCGTCTTCCTGCCTGGGATGTCCTGTGTTTCAGACATAGCAGAGATCAGCGCACACAAGGGCCGTTCCACACTGAAGTGACCCCTGCGGGACTCCCTCCCAGCCCTATGTCCCCCTGCTGGACAATAACCGTGACGGAGAATCACTTAGGCTTCTGTCCTGCTTCTATGGGACCAAATGCTGTGTGTTACCTGTAACAACCCCAGCCTGGCTTGGGTCCAGGGTTGTGAGTTTCCAGAGTCCACACTCTACCATGGAGCCCTTTTGCAATCTTGAAGGAGGAAGACAGCTGAGTCCCAGGCTCACCCTCCATCCCCCTGGGCCTGTCCCTCCCCAGCCTCTGGGCCCTGCACACACCTGTTTCCCAGGGGTCAGGCACAACCAGCCCAGCCAGTTCCCCATGCGGGCAGCAACAACAGGCTCAGCCTGATTCTAGTGACTCCCTCACCTCCTTCCAGTGCCTCTGGCATGGCCTCTCCAGCCCCTGCCCGAGCACAGGGCCCACCCCTGAGCAGCCTCCTGGGCCAAGGCCCCCTGGGTGCCCACACCCCGGCTGCTGCCCCTAAAAGCCACTCAGTCTGCATAGCTGCTCCTTCACCCCTCCTCTGCAGTTCCGGCTGATGCTACCAGAGTCTCCGACCTGGCCGGCCGCCGCCTGTCTGTCTGTGTGTCCAGAGGCTGTGTCTCCTTGCCTAACCTCTGACTGGTCCTCTCTGGGCCCAGCCTGGTGCTGCTTCCCTGGGAGGCTGGGAGGCTGGCGCAAGCCCACCAGATACCACATCTGTGCAACCAGGATCTAAGAGCGCCCCAGGGCCCGGAGTAGTCTGATGGAGGAGGCCCTAAGCAAGGCTTGGTTATCCTACCGGGGCCATTAATGCCCATCAGGGCTGCAGCGCCGTCCAGGAAGCTCTGGGCCATTACCAGGCCGTCAGACTAATGGTTCCACCCCCAGGACTTGCCAGATTGTAGCTGTGACAGGGGAGGTGGCTGGGTGGGAGACCCCAGGCCAGGGGCTGGGGAAGGTAAGGGCACCTGATCCCCTGGGTCAGGGGGCTTGGCGACTGCCCCTCTGTAGAGCATACTCTCATAGCCCAGCCTTGAGGCCCTCCCTGGCCTTCTGCAGCCCAGGACTCAGCTGTCCCCCACCCCACCCTACACACCCCCACCCCATGACAGAGGATGGAGTGGGAGAGTCTGGGCTGAAGGGTAACTAGGGGCATGTGGTCCCAGAGGGGGCTAGGGACCAAGCAAGCGTGAAAGGAGCACTGCAGTCCTAGATTAGCAAAGGCAGCTCCAAAGGCAAAAGGAGCTGAGGAAGTACTCAGGAAGGTCACCCACTAACAAATGGGAGTAACAAAGGGGGCGGGGAACAAAGGCATGGGCTCCTGCAGCAAGAGAGGAACCAAAGGGGGGGTAGCAAAAAGAAGAGGAGCCCTGGTGGCGCAGTGGTTAAGCCATCCGCTGCTATCGGAAAGGTCAGTGGTTCGAACCCGCCAGCCACTCCTCGGGAGAAAGATGTGGCAGTCTGCTTCCATAAAGATGTACAGCCTTGGAAACCCTCTGGGGGCAGTTCTACTCTGTCCTCTAGGGTCACTATGAGTCTAAATTGACTCTTGGCAGGAGAAGAGAGTAAGCTGGGAGGTCCCCCAGTAGCAGAGGTGAGGAAAGGTGGCCCTGGGGCTGTCATGGCCACCCCTCCCAGGCCACCCACCAGCCCAGCCTGGCTCTGAGGCTGCCCCTTAGGCACAGTGGCGTGGAGTGACGGAGGAGTACGAGAACAGCAGAGACAAAGGCCTGGAAGTATGAACTCAGGTGCCGAGGGGCTGTAGCTGTTTGGGGTTGCAGGGCATGGGGCAGGCGAGATGGCCGGGAGGTCCTGGGGTCAGCGCCATCTGGCCATAGGGCAGGGGCCCTGTGGAAAGTGGACTCTATTTTGCTGTCTCTGGGTGAATGTGGCCCAGCCCCTCAGGCAAGCAGCAGGCAGAAAGGGCGCCAGGTCAGTGGTGATCAGAGGCCTTGTTGTCGACCACCCCCACACCACCCTGCCACCTAGCTGCCCAGGCTGTCACACGCTTCTGTCCCTTCCCTCCTCTGGGCTTTGGGAGGGTCCACCTGCAGTGAAGGTTGCGCCTGTGCTGAACCCCAGGCCCTCCTGTCCTGGGGCAGGGGGCTTTGCTCTGAGCATGGAACCTACATCCCTGCGGCAACTGCCCACCCAGCGATGGGGCGGAGCCTGAGGGTGAGGGGACTCAGGGTGTGGCTGTTGGGTGGGCAGAGGCCTGGTCACTGCCAGAAGGGGGCTGGGGGCCCTGGCTTGGGGGTGGAACCATTAGTCTGACGGCCTGGTAATGGCCCAGAGCTTCCTGGACGGCGCTGCAGCCCTGATGGGCATTAATGGCCCCGGTAGGATAACCAAGCCTTGCTTAGGGCCTCCTCCATCAGACTACTCCTAGAGCCCGAAATTGGAGCAGTCGGGGCCAGCGCGATGGAAAGAGATTAAGAGACGAGAGGAAGAGAGAAGGGGAGATGCGGCAAGGACCAAAGAGGGAGGAGAGTCAGAAAAGAGGCAGAAAGGGAGCTGAGGTAGGGGAGAACAACGGCCAAGGACGCCTGGACAACCCTGCCTCGCCCACCCGTTCTGGCCCCGCCCCTAGCCCCTCCCACCGCCGTCTCCGGGAACAGCAGCCGCGCGGCGCCACCTGTCGGCTCTGGGCTGGATTGCATCTTCCGAGTGCTGCCCCGGGTGCCCCTCCTCCGTCCAGCCCTGGGGCTGGGAATTGGGGTGAGACCGGCGCCCTAAAACTAGTTGGACTTCAGGGGCATATGGGGTGTCATGGAGCACGGAGTGACTTCTGCCTGGCCCCTAATCTGCTCTGCGCCCCCCCCCACCTTGGACCTGGCACCGACGTCTCTGGGCTGGGGTACCTCAATGCCCCGTGAAATCTGCGCACAGTGACCTGGGCAGTTCGAGGTCCAGAACAGTTGCGTGAAGTCAGAGGCCAGACTAAAGAGGGTTGAAGAGGGAGGGAGAGGGCGGAGGGGACCAGACTCTTGAGCGGGGCTAGAGCGGAAGCCCCGTGGAGGGAGGAGGCAGTTCGAGAGAATATAAGAGGTGTGTGTGTCGGGGGCGGGGTTCTGAGGAGGAAACCACGGTGAATGAGCAGAGCCGGGGGTGTGGGGGGGTCGGTGGCACGGAGAGCAGGGAAGGCTGAGTGGGCTGCCTGGGCTTGAGGTCGGAGCTGTAAGGCCGCTGGGAGCTGTGGGTGAGGAGGTCCGGCTCAGCGGGATGAGTTCCCACCTTCTCCTCCTGTACACCTCAGCGGATGGCAGTAGGGCCCAGGATCTGTCTTGCCCCTCCCCGCGTGGAGTCACTTCTCTCCCGGAGACACTGGCACCTGGCCTGGCGACCCCCACCCCTGCACAGGAAGCGGCACTGGCAGAAGAAGTAGCCCAGTTTCCGGCAGCGTCTCTGCCCCACCAGCCCCCTTCCCCCCCACGGACCTACGGATCCCGGCAGCTGGGTGGGTGGGGCTTCCCCTGGACAGCGAAGGGGCTCCTGACATTTGCTAGGGCGTGGGAGCGGCTACTTGTGCCCCGCTGCTAGACGGCAAAGTACACAGCGCGGAGGAAAGGGTCACACTCAGCGGCGCGGGAACCAGGCGGGGTTTATTGACGAGACGGCTGGCCTGCGCAGAGCTGCGCGCCCTGGCGGCCGCAACAACTCCTCCGGGTCAGGCTCTGGGGGCGCTGCGGGCAGGGGCTGCGCTCAGGGTGGCCCCAGGGCAAGGCGGGGACCGGCGAAGGCTGCTCGCTGCGTAGACAGTGGCTGGGCGGGCGGCGTCTCTCTGAAGGCTCTAGAAGGAATAGGGAAGGGCTGTGGGGAGGGGGCGGTGCGCCCTCCGCTGCCCTGGCCCCAGGCTGGAAAAGTAGAGACGCGCGGGGTTGGATTTTCTCCATCTCGGCGCTGGAAGGACTGAGGGTGCTCCGCCGGCGCGCAGACGTGCCCTCCGTCTCAGACCACCGAGACCCCTCGCCCGCTGCTGTCCGGGGCCCGGGCCCCTCCCTCTCCCCTATGTACCTGGCAATTGTCGCTGAGGTCCAGAAGTGAGGGCCCCTCCGCGTGCCGCCTCCCGAAGCTCCTGCACTCCCAAGGGCAGCCGCAGGAAAGCATCCCTGGCAAAAGGCCCCTGGGGGGGGGGGCACGCCCAGGCCCAGCGTCCCCGAGGCAAGGGTGTCCCAGGCGCGGGGCCCAGTGGGCGGGAGCAGCGCTTGGCGCCACAGGTATGGCGAGCGGCGCAGCCCCAAGAGCAGGCCGGCAGCGCGGCCCACCGTGTGGTAGCGGGGACTCGCCAGGTGCTTATACCAGGCGCCGGCGGGCGCAGCCAGCAGCAGCAGCAGCAGCAGCAAAGCGGACAGCTGCCGGCCCCAAGGGGCCCCCCCGCCCCAGGCCGGGCATCCCTGGGCTCTGCGCCAGGGCGCTCACGTCCATGGCCGCCCGGCGGGGGGAAGGGGGAGTCCCGGAGCCGGCTCCGCTGGGTCTGGGTGCGGCCGGAATCAGGCCGTGGATGAGCTGGAGCACCGGGGTCTTGAGGCAGGTGTCCCACCCAGCCGGACTTGCTATAACTGCTCGGTGGCCCCGGCCCGGCTCACCCCCGCTGTACCTGCTCTGCTCCCGGAGAGGGATGGGGGGGAACAGGGAGCCCAGGCTGCTCAGGGGTGAGGGGCGAGGGATACTGGAGTGTCCTCGCTGAGTTGGCTTCTAGCTGGAACCATTCTGGGGACTCTGCTGGGGGCACTCCTGCTTCGCCTCTCAGCTCTGTCCCCTCCCTCCCTCCTCCAAGAGTAGGGGAGGCAGAGGCAAAGGGAGCACACTTAGCCGCAGCTCCTGCAGGATATGGGGGTCTGGCTCAGCCCCTACGGGGTAAAGCAGGGGAGCTGCTCTGTGGGGCGCTGGGCACCATTGAAGACCTCTCTGTGTCTCCTCCCAGGAGGACTGTGGCTTGTCCTTACACAGCTCTCAAATCTGCATCACCCTCCTTTCTGTCCTCTCTCACCCCTAGCTTCTCCCCACCAACCCATTTCTCAGCTGCAGCCAAATGGATACTTGGAAACCACAAGCCTGACCACATTATGCCCTGGCTGAGACGGTTAGTGGTTCCCCAAGGCCTCCAGGATAAAGATCCAGCCCTTTCTCACACCCTTAGCCCTGGTCCGGGCAGGCTGAGGCCCTGACCACCTCCAGCCTCCTCTCTGGTTATGCTCCCTCCCACCCCCAGACGACTCCAGGCGGTCTTTTTTTTCTTTTTCCGCCTAACCCAACAACCCATGATTTTCTCCATTTCTGTGTTTCTTGTGCCTAAAACGTCCTCATCTTTCTCAACGTGACAAACTCCTATTCATCCTTCAGGACCTTGCTTAAAAAGCCCTCTTCTGAGTAATCCCCCAGAGTATTCCTCCCTGTGCCTGCCTAAACTTAACAGCGTCCCCCTCCCCAGAGGGCAGGGCCCAACCCATTCCTTCCTGTGTCACAGCCCAGGGTGGATCCAGCCCTCAAAATAATCAGATCTTCTCCACCTCCAGCAACCACACCACTCATGGGGCACTTTCTAGGTCCCAGGCACCAGGGATTTTGTTTCAGATCATCACAGAATATCTTATTTTGACCTCCAAACAGCTTCAAGAGGCAAGACTATAAATGAGTCCGCTTTACCAGTGAGAACACTCGGGCACAGGGAGAATTGACTTGTCCAAGATAACCTGCTGGGTAAACTGGGGGGAGGTGTGGGATCCGACCCAGCCCCCCAGCCCAAGAGCGCAGGTTTGGGGGCCACAGCTGCAGTTCTCCATGGAAACTTCCCCTCTTCCTTTGCCCGTCTCTTCAAAGGGAAGGGGTGGTTTGTGGGTTTGGGGATGAGACATAGCCTGTGCCTGTCCTCTCTCAGGCCAGAGAACAAAGTCTGCATGTCGAAGGGGGACACAGGGGGGCTGGGTGGCAAGGAAAGGAGCCTGCTCCCGAAGCAGGAGGAGCCCTGGTGGTTCTGGAAGTGCCCCTCCTGCTCAGGCTGGGGGTGCCTGTGGAGGTTAGGGAGCAGCAGCCCTCCCCTCGAAGGCCACCCTGAGGGGTGAGAAGCAGGCCCTGGAGCCCCGGGGCTGGGTTCTAATCTGCCCCATGCCTGACGGTGGGGGTGGGGGCAAGTGCCTCAACCTCTGTGCCTCGGTTTCCTCATTTGTAAAATGGGGATACTCATAGTGGCCACCTGAACAGCTGGCTGTGAGATTAATAATCTCGGCGTGCGCACCGTGCCTGGCACATAGTAGGCACTCGGTAAATGCTTACCGCTATCTATTGTTCTTGTTGTTCCGGAGGCTGACCAGCTCCCCAGCTTGTCAGTGAAAACGCTTTGATGCAAAGGTTGAGTCATAGCAGTGGGACAGTGGTAGGGGAAAGCCGCCCGCGCACTTGGAGGGGCCTGGAGGACCCCAGGGACCGGGGGGATGCCCAGAAAGCCGCTCCCGCGGTGCTCCCGTGGTGCTCCCCCGGGGCTCCTTGGCCTGGAGAGCCGCCTGGAGTGCGCGGTGGGCGGCCGGCCGGTTGGCACAACGCGGGCAAGAGCCAGACAGCCGGCCGCCACACCGGCTCCCCTGGCGCTGCCGCCCACTCCGAGCTAAGTGGGATACGGGCGCTCCAGGAACCCTGGGGACGGCAGCGGCGGAGGGGGAGGGTCTAGAGCGCCCCCTGGAGGTGGACCGGCAAACTTCGTCGGGGGAGGAACCATCCATATGAAAACTGATAAACTGATAGCGGCGTCCGTGCTGCCATGGAGGTCTCTATGGCCGTTAGAAGCAGGTAGCAGCAAGGATAAGTCTCCAAAACGCAATGTTGAGCAAAGAAAAAAAACTCCTACAGAATGGTGGGGCCAGTGTGCTACCTTTTCTAAAGTTTAAACACCAGCAATACACACTCCTCTACCAATTTATAAAGAAGTCCCGGTGGCACAGTGGTTAAGCGCTCAGCTGCGAACTGAAAGGTCGGAAGTTCCAAGCCACCAGCTGACTGCGGGAGAAAGATGTGGCGGTCGGCTTCCATAAAGATTACAGCCTTGGAAACCCTGTAGGGCAGTTCTACTCTGTCCTATAGCGTTGCTGAGTCAGAATCGACTCGACAGCACCCAACAACAACTTGTTCGTGGTTGTTTTAAGGGAGTAAACATATCAGGGCACAAACGAAGGCTCAAGGCCACATCTGGGACAGAGGAGCCGCACAAGAGGCTGTCCCTGCACCTGTCGGGTGCAGGCGTGCCACAGAAGGCAGGGAGGGATGGAAGCCTAGGGACTGGGTTAGGAGAGTAAAGCACAGAATAGTTTGGGTGTTCCTGGGGGCTCCCAGTTCTGGGTGCAGAGGGGCATGGGGTCTGTGCCCTGCCCAACCCCAATCCTAGAGACCCCAGTGATAAAGGCCTCTTGCCCCCTCCTCGCCAGACCCCTCCCAGCGTAAATGATCCATCCCCTTAGATCAGAGTTTCTCAAACTCGGCACTATTGATATTTTGGGCCAAGTAATTCTCTATTGTGGGGGATGTTCTGTGCAGTGCAGGGTGCTCAGCAATATCCCTCATCTCTACCCATTTGTACTAGGCAGAATACTACTCCCCCAGAGATGTCCATATCCTAATCCCTGGAAACTGTGAATATGTTATGTTTCATGGAAGGGGCAATTAAGGCTGTAGATGGAATTAAGGTTGCTAATCAGTTGACTACCAAGCCCTGGTGGTGCAGTGGTTAAACACTTGGCTGCTAACCAAAAGGTCAGTGGTTCGAACCCACCAGCTGCTCCAAGGGAGAGAGATGTGGGTTTTTGGTTTTAAGCAGCTGACCTTAAGATAAAGAGATTATCCTGGATTATCTGTGTGGGCCCAATATAATCACAAAACCGAACCTACTGCCATCAAGTGGATTCCGAGCACTTAACCACTGCTTCAACAGGGCTCCTCTATACCATCACAAACCCAAACCCATTGCTGGCAGGTGGATGCCGACTCCTAGTGACCCTATAGGATGGAGCAGAACTACCCCATAGGGTTTCCAAGGAGCAGCGGATGGATTTGAACTGCTGACTTCCTGGTTAGCAGCTGATCTCTTAACCACTGCGCCACTGGGCTCCATATAAATCACAAGGGTTCCTTAAATGTAGAAGAGGGAGTCACAGTCAGAGAAGGAAATGTAAACTGGAAGTAGAAGCCAGATTGATGGGATTGCTGGTTTTAAAGATGAAAGGGGTTACTTATGAGCCCTGGTGGTGCAATGGTTAAGTGCTTGGCTACTAACTGAAAGGTCAGCAGTTCGAACCCACCAGTGGCTCGGAGGAAGAAAAGACCTGGCAATCTGCTCCCCTAAAGATTACAGCCTTGGAAACCTTATGGGGCAGTTCTACTCTGTTCTACAGACTCACTGAGTCTGAATCAACTCAACACAATGGGTTTTATTTCTTCACTTACCCATTTCAGGCAGCATCAAATAGCTTCTTATTAGATGAAGCTTTGGCTCTCTCGCACCCCAATTCTCCTTCCATTCTCGTAATAAGATTTCACCATCATTTTTGGTTGAATCGACAGTCAGTGTTTACATTATGATGACTATGTGCTTATTGTTGTCTGCTGAGCCAGTACTGTACTGTGATTCCATTTTCTTTCCCACTGAGAGCTATCCTATTTTCCTTTGCCAGTTTTTCCGCGTATTTTGCTATTTTCCTCCTAATGCTCCAAGAGACACGTCAAACTCTTTACAGCATTGGGACACACACTCAAACATTACGGCTTGTTTATCTAAAACTTTACTGGGTGTGTGGTGTTTGATCGGGCATCCCAAGCCCCTGAAGCCCTGGAGTGAAGCCCAGGAAGTGAAGCCCAGGAAGTGACAGGCCAGTTCACAAACCATCCGGGGCGCGAGCTGACCAAGTCCGAAAATCTAACAGCGTAGGCGTAGCCGGATCTCCGAGCTTCCGGCTCGGGCTAGAGAGCTGGGTACTGGGCGCGCCACTCTAGCCCCCGTCTCGCTGGCGGCGGAGGTCGCGGCGCGCACTTCCGCAGGGCGGAGCCGTTGCTGGGCGGGGCGGCGACGTCTCCCCGGAAGGGGCGGGCCCGCCGGGAGTCAGGCCGCGCCGCGCC
>NW_004443960.1:1628583-1633509 GCF_000243295.1 Trichechus manatus latirostris | reverse complement strand
GACGGGGCGCCCGGGCGGCCGGAAGGGGACTTTGCCTTCCTGGTGGCCGGCCGCCGGCCTGGCGGCGCCGGCTTCCAAAAGGGAGGCCTGGCAGGGCCATCCGGGGCGGGGTCCTGACGCTGGGGCCGTCTGGGGCCAGGCGGCAGGAGGTGGCCGAGCTGGGTCGAGGAGGGAACGTCCCTGTGGGGACGGAGCCTGGGGACTGCCCCCCTCCGCCCCGGGAATTCCCGCTGGGCCACAGGAAGGGGCATGATCCAAGCAGAAACTCCGTGACCTGCTCGCCTTAGGGAAGGAGTTCCTTCCTTAGGGGTCTCCACTGGGGCGGAAGGGACGGGGCGAGGGGAAATCGCCTGAGGCAGTGCCCTGGAAGCAAGGGGTCAAGCTGTGGGCAGCTCCTGCCTGTTCCTGGACCCCACTGGGTGACCTGAGCCAACTCCTGAGACGGCTGCTTTCTCTGTTGAGTGGGGTGACCCTCAGATGTCCCCACCAGAGCAGGCATCAGGAGGAGGAGGAGGTTTTCGTCTTCTCTGGTGCCTGGTGGGTGGGGAGCAAAGTGTTAGGAAGTTTTCTTCCTCCTCGTCATCACCTGGGATGTCAGGGCTCAGTTCTGGAGTGGAGGGGAGAAGTTTCTGACTCTGCCGGACTTGTAGGTCCTGGGAAGGTCAGAAAGCACCATGGAGCATCCCCCCGCCCCCCGCAGCGATGCCAGCTGCTGGCCAAGAGCACCAGCTCTGCACTTCGTTGGTTTGCCGTGCTTTGAAATCTCTTTGCTCCCAGTGTTGTGAAATCCCCCTGGTTTGTTCATGGAAAACCTCTCCTGCTGACATCTGTCAGGGAGGCTGCTTTTCCTTTTCCTAAAAGTGATGCAGACCTGGCATGTTGAGGAATAGGCCGCTTCTTCGTTTGTAAGAAAGTAGACATTTGCTAAAGCAGCCAGAGAGACACTGCAGTCTATGCGGAGGAGACAAAGAACTTGAGTAACTGCTAGTCTGCAGTGAGGTGGAGGGAGATGGGCCTCAACCCTAGAGATCGGGGTGTGGGGAGAGTCGGGGATGCCCTGGTTCTGTAGCTTACTCAGAGGCAGCCTCCCAGCTTCGAGAGAGCCTGCTGGGCCGGCCTGTTTTGCGCGGCATGAGGCAACTCACAAAAGGCCAGGTATTCCCTCACACCTGTAATTTCCTTCCAGGAGCCTGGGGTCACTGTAGGGGTCTTTACACGTGTGGTCCCGGCCCTGGGCACTTACCTGTGTGTGGCCAGGCTCTGACCTCTGTCTCACTCCCTGTGCACCCGCCCGCCCCCCCCCCGCCAGCTCTGTGGCAGGGGTGTGTGGACGTGAGCTGGCCGGCCGGGGTGTGGTTTGGCACTGGTGCCCCGCCAAGCCTGGGCCTCCTCGCCACAGGAGGGCAGGCCAGGAAGTTTGCTGCTAGCTCCCCCACCTCCCCTTCTGCCTTTTCTCCTGCTCTTGAACTCACAGCTTTGTCCACCCTCGCCTGCTGCTTCCATTGCTGAGTCTGCACGATCCTCTGAATTTGTCCTGGAGCCCCAGGCCGGGGCGACCCTGCCACCCCAGGCCCCTGCCCTGCCTTAGTAGACTAAGTCTTCGCAAAAACTGGGAAGGAAGCCTACTGGGATGCTGTGGGGAAGAAACGAGCTTCAGGGGTGGTTAGCTCAAGATATCTTCACCTGTGCTGGCCCGTTGGTGAGTGGAGTGGCTGGGAGTGGACGCAGTGAGCCCTGCAGCCAAGAGCCTAGTCCATCTTGCTCGCCCAGCAGGGTGGAGGTCGAGGTGGTGGCACTGGTTGCGTGGCCGCCGAGGTTGGCACTGCTGATGGGACCTTGTTCCCTCTTCGGCACGTCTTTCCCAGGGATGATGGTGTTGCGGGGACCCGACCAGGCTGCCATACAAAGTGTGATGTGTCTGAGCTGGGAGTGCAGGCAGGGAAGTGGATGTGTGGGCCGAAGTCCTGCCAACTGTGTCCCCAGGCCGAGCCTGTTTTTCCCATGGTGAATACCCCCACCCCGCTACCCCACGGTCCTGCCCCACCCGGCTCCCAGTGCCTGAACTCTCTGGCGGGGGTCTTCTGTCCCTTGGAGCACCCCCCAGGGCTCCACCCCACAGTGTCCTACCTCCACAGAGGGTCCGTCCTCACGCCCCATCCCCCTCATCTCCTGCCCGTCCTCACTGCTCTCACCTCAATTCTCCCACTCATTCAGCACTAGCGAGTACCTGCGGGGGTGGGGGCGGGGGCGGCAAGGCCCCCTGCGGAGCCTGCAGGTAGGTCCCTGTGGCACCACGGGCTCCTCACCTGGTGGCTGTAGACATTGCCGTGCGCCAGCACCTGCCGGCAGGTGGGGCACAGGGCAGCAGTCCAGGAGAGGCCCCACCGGTGGCTGAGGGGAAACATGGGTGGTGGCGGGGGATTCTGTTCCTCTGCAGAGAGCTGGCCAGGTTGGAGGCTTCTGGCAGCCTTGGGAGCTCTCTCTGGATGTTCCTCTGCCGCCGGCAGGCACAGGGCTTGGGATCTGCTGCCTGTGTGGCTTGAGTAGCTGAGGCAGGGCTGTGGCTCCGTGATCTGTGCATGCCTGACAGCTGTGAGCGCCTGCTGGGTGCCGGGCCGGCCCCCAGGAGTAGAAGTGGGTCTGTGCCCAGAAGGTGCCATGGCGTGTTGGGGACAGGACTGGGCAGGAGCTTGCCCGGGAGGGGTGATCCTGTGTGTGGGGTTGGTGGGGGATGGGCAGGGAGGAAGAAAGCTGGGGGGAAGGCTCTGAGGGGTCCACAGCCCGCAGTGAGCCGGTGGCACCTTGACTCCCATCTGAAGGCACATTCTGGGAATGGTGGCTGCAATGTGTCCACCGGGCACAGCGTGGGGGACACACAGACAGGCAGTGTGCTCACCCCGCCAGCGCCCTAGGCACAGGGGGGAGGGTGGGCCTGTGGGGCCTCATCCAGCCTTGGCCCCCACTGCACCCCCCATGGTATAGCTGGGTATGACCCCTCCCCTTGGCTCCTGGGGGACATGGCTCCTGGAGTCCTCTCGCCCAAGGGTGTGACATCAGAAGAGGGGCTGCCCTGCTCCCCAGGCTAGCTCTCCCTGGCTAGTCCTGGGCCTTCCCAGATGCTTGGGTCATACCAACCCCAGTGTCCCCCAGGGCTGAGCCCAGCACAACAGGGAGGGTCCTGCCGTGGCCTTTTCCGAGAACGGGGTCTGGTGCTCTTGGGGAGCCCCCGTGTGTGCTGGCATGGCCTCCAAGCTGAGCAGACTGGGGTGACAGTGGACAGAAAGGAAGAGGTGGGTGGGTGTATCACCATGGGTGGGGGCATGCTGAGAGCCAGGCCTGGGGCTGGAGGGTGAGGAGGAGGAAGCAGGAGCACCCCTGGGGGCTGGGAGGGGAGGCCCCCCGCAGGGCACTGGCTGAGGGCTCAGGAGGGCAGGGCTGGCCAGCAGGGCCTCACCCACAGCCCCTGTGGGAGGGACGGCCAGGCAGGACCTGAGACGCTGGCAGTTCTGCCCGCAAACACTGCAGAACCCTCGGGTGTGAGCGGGGGGCCCGGCCATACGGTCCCTGCGGCTGGCCAGTGCTGAGTCCAGCTCACCAGCTCACCCCTTTGGGCAGGGAGCTGGGGGAGCAGCTGAGAGCGCTGACTGCAGCAGAGGCACCCCCATGACATCATGGCAACATGGGGGGAGAGTGCTGGACCTGGGGGGTGGCCTTGACATAGTCACGTGGTAGCATCTCTCCCTCTCGCGCACCATCCTCGCCAACACCCTCACTTTAGACCCAGCGTGCTGACACCCGTGGGGAGGCCCTGTGTTGGGTGGTACCGGGCTAGATGTGGGGGATGGGGCAGGGGTGGCCCACCTTCTCCAGATGTGGCCCTTGGGCCCCTGATGGCAGCACGGGCATGCAACCTGCATTTCAGGGCACTCTCCGCAAGGTGGGCTGCTGGGCGCCTGCCAAGGTCTGAGCTGGGCCATCCCAGCCGCTGGGCATGGGGGGCTCCGGGGGATGGCGCCAGCAGCTGCACCCCTTTGTCAGGCCTGTCACCCTGTCTGCGAGCTCCAGTTGGGGGTGAGGCAGGCCCACCACAGCCACCTTGGGACGTGTCTGGCTGCCCCCCGATGGCGAGGCCAGGTGTCCTCTGTCTGCCCCAAAGTCTCGAGGCCCATTGCGGTGAGGACGGGAGGCCCAGGCTGGCCCAGGTCACCAGAGGATGCTGCCTGCCTGTGACCTGCTGTGGGCCTCCCAGGAGGTCCCTGGCTCCAGACACCCCTCACTCCCGCGCAGAGTGACCGCCAGCCTTCCCGCTCAGCCTCCGCATCTCCTGTGGAGGGCGGCACAGCCCTGCTCATTGTCCTCCTCACCTTCCGCCTAGGTGGTCTTCGGGAAGAAGCTTCCGGCCTTCGCCACAATCCCCATCCACCAGCTGCAGCACGAGAAGAAATACGACATCTACTTTGCTGACAAGAAGGTGTTTGCGTTATACAGGTGAGGGGGATGCCCTCGCTGGGGCCCCTGGGTCTGTGCCACCCGCATCCTGGTGGTGCTTGGTGGCTGTCACCCCGTGCTCCTCATGCCCCAGGTGGAGGTACAGCACAGAAGGTCAGGTTCCCACCCCTGGGCTTTCGCAGCTGGGCCTCAGTTTCCTCGTCTGTAAGTGGGGCTGCTGAAAGCATCCTCATGGGGTGGTAGGCAGGTGACGTGGATGACCTGGGAAACCCTCCGCATGGTACATGGCGCCTGCCTTCAGGCTCTGTGAGGGCCCCGAGTGAGTGCAGGCCAGGCTGTGGGTGTGGCGCTCTCCTGACCCATGGTGGGAGCACCCTGTGAAGGGCACAGCTGTCACAGCAATGGTCCTCGTTTCCCAGGTGCCCCATTGGCTCAAGGCCAAGCTGGGGCTTTGACCTCTGGCCCTGGGGGTGGGGG
>NW_004443960.1:1619456-1628483 GCF_000243295.1 Trichechus manatus latirostris | reverse complement strand
GGGCGGCTCAGCCGTGCTCTCTGCAGCATGGGGTGCAGACTCCTGGACCGTGGGCCCAGCGCCATCTGGTACACATTCTTGGGAGCTGACACAGCGTCCCTGATGTCCCCAGGCAGCTGCTGCAGCATGAGTGCCCGCAGTGCTCCGCGCTTCCGTCTTTCAGCCTCTTTGGTGACCTGGAGCAGCACATGCGGAGGCAGCACGAGCTCTTCTGCTGTAAGCTGTGCCTCAAGCACCTCAAGGTGGGCCCGCCCTCCCCGCCGCCCCGTTCTCCTCGCTCCCCTGGCCCCAGGGAGGCCTGGGGGAGGGAGTGGCAGGTCTCTGTGCAGTGGCAGGGTCTAGATGATCCTGGGGTTGGGCAGGGGTGGGGACTTGTCCACTTGCCAGCCCCCAGGGCACCCTCTCTCCCGTCACACGCCCTGGGGTGGGTGTTCTCATTCTGAGCTCCTCTCCAACGCAGCCGGGCAGGGCTCCTGGGGGCACGTGGCCCACCAGGCTCCTGGTGTTGGGGGCTCAGGGCTGGCGCCATCCTGGCCCACCTCTGCTGTCCGCCCGTGGCTGCTCGATGCTGGCCCGCAGGAGGGGAGGGAGGCCTGAGGAGCCCCTCGCGAGCCCTGCCCCCTTCTCTGCAGATCTTCACATATGAGCGCAAGTGGTACTCGCGCAAGGACCTGGCGCGGCACCGCATGCTGGGGGACCCAGACGACACGTCGCACCGCGGGCACCCGCTCTGCAAGTTCTGCGACGAGCGCTACCTGGACAACGACGAGCTGCTCAAGCACCTGCGCCGTGACCACTACTTCTGCCACTTCTGCGACGCGGACGGTGCCCAGGACTACTACAGGTGGGGAGGGCGCAGGCCCCAGAGTGGGTGGGGCAGAGGCACGGGGGGCCGCCCACCCATCGGGTGGAGTGGAACCCCTCCTGACCTCCACCTGCCCATCCTGCGGCCAGTGACTACGCGTACCTGCGAGAGCACTTCCGGGAGAAGCACTTCCTGTGTGAGGAGGGTCGCTGCAGCACTGAGCAGTTCACCCACGCCTTCCGCACCGAGATCGACCTCAAGGCCCACCGGACCGCCTGCCACAGCCGCAGCCGCGCTGAGGCCCGCCAGAACCGCCAGATCGACCTGCAATTCAACTACACTCCCCGGCACCCGCGCCGGGCCGAGGGTGAGCAGGTCCCACTCCATGCTGAGCAGGGTCCTAGGCAGGGTGGGGTAGCCGGGGCCCTGCTCTGAAGGCCTTGGACCCTGCCCCTCCAGATCCGTCGCCCCATTGCAGCAGGCCGAAGGAGGGCATTGGCTGTGCCTCTGTGTTCTTGCCAGCTGTGTGGGCTCTGGCAGGGTTAAGCTCGGGTCTCTAGGGTTTTCCCCTGGGTCAGGAGGCATTGATCGAGGGCCTGCTGTGTGTAGGACTGGGCCAGGGGCCCCTGCGTGGAGTCCCCTCCCCACGGGCTGACGTCTTGTGGGGGCACCTTTTCGGTCTGACCTGGGGGAAGGTGGGTGGGACTTGCTGCCCACAGTCCAGGCAGTGATGGACCACGTGCTGGCCATAGGGGTCGTCAGCGGTGAGGACTATGAGGAGGTGGACAGGTACAACCGCCAGGGCCGAGCAGGCCGGGCCGGAATGCGTGGATCCCAACAGAGCCGCCGTGGAAGCTGGAGGTACAAAAGGTGGGAGGCTTTCTGGCCGCTGACCTTCTCCTGGCACCAGCACATTGAAGTGGTGGCCGCGGCTGGCAGCCGGGCTGGGGACAGGCATGGGGTCTGGGGCACCTTGGCTTCAGGGCTTTTTCTTTGTCCTCTGCATAGTCTTCACAGTGACAGCAGGACCCTCCCCACAAAGCCTGGGAACAGTGGGTGAGAAGGGCCTGGTCACAGGGATTCACTGCAGCTGCGCCATAAAACGCCAGCACAGAGGGCCCATGCCCAGGCTGCCCCTGCTGCCCGGCGGGATCAGGAGATCAGATCCCAGATCAACCCAGAGCTCTTGGTTTAGGCCCCACTTCACCCCGGCTAAAGCTGTCCCCATCCCCAGGGAGGAGGAGGATCGGGATGTGGCGGCGGCCGTCCGGGCCTCGGTGGCCATGCAGCAGCAAGAAGAGAAGCACAGGAGTGAGGACCGTGAGGAGGGCAGCCGGGCCAAGGAGGAGGCAGCGGCACGGGTGTCCGAGGAGCCACGGGGTGCCCGGCGCTCACCCCGCACCCAGGCCGAAGGTCCAGGTGAGCGGCCCCTGGGGCTCTGCCGGACACCTGAGGTGGGAGGTGCCCCCTGACCACAGCACCCCAATGCCGTGGCCCCACAATGGTGATGAGGGCCCTGAGTGCCCACTCCCACACGGCCATGCCCCACCCCGACACTGACGTGGGCTGTGATGTGGGGTTCTCTCTCTTCTCTCTCACAGGCCCCAAGGAAGCCTCGACAAATGGTCTTGTGAGCCAAGAGGCTTTCCCCGCCTCGACTCCAGCTGCAGGGCTTCCGCCTCCTAGGTGTGTGTGCGTGTGTGCGTGTGTGCGTGTTCTGTCTGGGGTTGGGTGAGGCACGCTGGGAGGGTGAATGAGGGTAGGCAATCCCGCAAGCCACTAACTGGTTCTCCTTCCCTGCCTCAGCACCCTGCCGCCTGAGCCAAAGCTCAAGGACGAGGACTTCCCCAGCCTGTCCTCTTGCCCCACACCAGCTGTCCCTGGCCCTGCGGGGCTGGCGCTCACGTATCCCGTTCCCGCCAGGGGCAGGGGCACGTTTCAGGAGGAAGACTTCCCCGCCCTGGTGTCCTCGACGTCCCGGCTTGGCGCTGCCCCCACTAGCATAGTCTCTGCTTGGAACAGCAGCAAGAAGGTGACACGGGCCTCCTTGGGGGTCCCGGCTGCCGGGGGGGGCCAGTCCACCAGGAAAGCCGGGAAGGGGAGTGGTCAGGGTGGCCGGAAAGAGGAGGAGGAGACGGTCTCACAGGAGCTGCGCAGCTCGTCCTTGCTGGCACTGGCCTCCTCCCAGCCCGTGGCCAAGGGCAGCCGCAAGAAGAAGATGGGCTCTGAGAAGCCCGGGGCCACATCGCCCCCGTCCCTCGACCACACCCCAAAGGCCCCCGACAAAGATGGGCCACCTGGGGCTGAGCAGGTCCCCACCGCCCTCGGCAGAGCGGAGGGGCCGGCTGCTGCCATCGTCAACGGACACGTGGAGGGACCAGCCCTGGCGCACAGCGCCCCTGAGGAACCCCCCGGGCTCCCGCGGCCCCTGGGGCCCCCGCCCTGCCCCACACCCCAGGAAGACTTCCCGGCGCTTGGTGGCCCTTGCCCGCCCAGGATGCCGCCTCCCCCAGGTGCGTCTGCTGGGGGGTTTCTGGTAGGAAGGAAGGGGCCACCGCCAGGTGGGCAGGGCTGGGTGAGGGACGTCAGCGTGTATGGTGGTCCCAGCGGCCTCGGAAGCCTGCGGCACCCTCCGTGAGCCCAACCCCAGGCAGCACCTGACAGCCCTGTGATTATTTCCTCGGTTTTCGCACCTGGTGGGTGCTGCGGGGGTTAATGCGGTGGCTGGGATCAGGGCTGACATGGTGAGCGGTGAGCGTGGCTGTACCTGGTCAGCTATGGCTGTATTTTTGAGCCGTACTGTACTGCCGCCACAGGGTTCAACACTGTGGTGCTGCTGAAGGGTGCACCGCCCCCACCCCCGCCCCCGCCTGGGCTGGCAACCACCGTGAGCAAGCCACCTCCCGGCTTCTCCAGCTTCTTGCCCAGCCCGCAGCCAGCCTGCGTGCCCAACACCACCACAAAAGCGTAAGTGTGGGTGGGCTGCCTAGCCAAGAGTCCCCTTGCCTTGGGCCACTCTGAAGGCTGAGCTGTCACATCCTCCTTGCCTCCTGACTCAGGCCCAGGCTGACCCCCCCACCCCGGGCCTACCTGGTCCCCGAGAACTTCCGGGAGAGGAACCTGAAGTTGATCCAGTCCATCAAGGATTTTCTGCAGAGCGACGAGGCCCGCTTCAGTAAATTCAAGAGTCGCTCGGGGGAGTTCAGACAGGTCAGGGGGTGTAGCGCGGTGGGGGCCAGCCCAAGTTTGCCCGGGCCGGGCCTGGACAGGCTGTGACAGTCTAGCTGTCCTGGCAGGGCGTGATCTCCGCAGCCCAGTATTACAAGACCTGCTGGGAGCTGCTTGGGGAGAGCTTCCAGAAGATCTTCAGCGAGCTGCTGGTGCTCTTGCCCGACACAGTCAAGCAGCAGGAGCTGCTGTTGGCGCACACAGACTTCTGCAGCCACGAGAAGCCTCCAGGCACCAAGTCCAAGAAGAGCAAGAAGAGCGCGTGGCAGGCCAGCACCCAGACGACAGGCCTGGACTGCTGCGTCTGCCCTACCTGCCAGCAGGTGCTGGCACACGGCGACGTCAGCAGTCACCAGGCGCTGCACGCTGCCCGGGACGATGACTTCCCCTCCCTGCAGGCCATCGCCAGGGTCATCACGTAGCTTCTGCCGGCACGGGCAGGAGCTGCCGTACCCTGAGCCTCCTCTCGCCTTCCTCCCTCCCCTTGGGCTGCCAGGCAGCCAGGTGAGGGCCTGGCGAGGCCACCCGCTCAGGCCCCTTGGCCCCCAGGGAGGCCCCCTGCCCCGCTGGCATGCAGCCACGCGGGAGTTCCATCCAGTTTCCTCTTGGGACAGGGCAGACCCCTGCCACAGCAGCAGGTCGGTCTTGGTGTGTATTCTCTCGATTTTGGAAGGTGCCAGGGAGGGAAGGGCCAGGATGCCAGAGCCTGTCCCTGCCGTCCCAGTGGCCCCGGCGGCCCGAGCTGGGCCCTCCTGAGTTACGGGCTGCAGCACCTATGGCCCCCAGAGCCAGAAGCTGTGCATCTGCAGGTGCTGGAGCAAGATGTTAAGTGTGTTGTATAAACAGTTGGCTGTTCAAGAACATTCAGGATTAAAAGCAGATGCAAAATTGTGTTACTTGAAATCTAATCTTTTTACGAGACAAGCTGAATCTAGAATCTCAAATTGCCTCTGACCTTTTATAAGACAGTTTATCTTCAAATAAATTTATTTTGCAATATGGCAGTTATCCAGCGTCCTAGTTTCTCTGCCATCCAAGCGCGCCGGCAACCAGGGGTGTGCTCGGATCTGCCAGGCGCTACGGCTCAGGTGGTCACTGTGTGCACGGGGATGGAGGGGGCCTGGGGAGAGCGGGGCCCTGCTGCTGGGTTTGCTCACAGCAGGAGGCAGCCAAGCCCAAATCTCACTTTTTGGGGTCTGGCCGTGCCCAAACCTTCCAGGAAGAGACATACTGGAAAAAACTCTCAACACACAGCCAGGTCTAAATAACGGGGAAATGCCGTCCGATCAGCAGAAATGTAGACGTTCTAAAAGCAGCAGAAGGACGTCACAGGGATGAAGGGGCCAAAGCTGCTGCTCTGCCCCGCGGCCGGGCCAGAGCCACACTGCACTGGCACTGCTCACCTGCCCGAGACCGGGACTCAGGTGGTGTCCCGTGCGTGATGGCCATGCTCATAGCAGGCACCCTCCTTGCAGAGAACCCTGAAGTCCCTGAGCCCCCAGAAGAGCAGAGCAACCCGGGCAGCAGGATCTCTGTAAAGATACTCAACCACCTAAACAAGGAGCGAGACCCAGCATGGTAATCGGCAGCGCTTGAGCGCTGGGTGTGTGCTGAACGCTGTCATGGGCTCCGCACGCGCTCGCTCATTTCATCCTCACCTCCACCCTTGTGACTGGAGCTGCCGTTGTCCTTTTACACAAGGGGAACCTGGGACACACACAGGTTGACAGACTTGCCTCAAGATGACCAAGCTGGAAGGCGGCAAAGCGAGCATGCCGGCTCCACGCACCATTCTTCACTGGGCTTCCCTGAGCCAGGACGTTATGAAAAAGAACCCGTTAGAAACAGTAGCAATGAAAAAGTTACCGGGATAAAACTCCCAACAGACAGGTTCAAATGCCAACATGCCCAAGCTGGGGACACCTCCTCAGGATGTGAGACACAGACAATGGCAAACAGGAAGGGGAGTGGCCGTGAGTGACTCGGCCCCATGGTCCACCTGATGGCAGGCACAGGGGCAGGAGGTGGTGGGAAGGGGCCGTTTGGAAAGACCGTGACTGTGCTTCTCCTAGCACTGAAGAAAAATGGAAGGAAAAAAAAAAAAGGACAAGCGCTAAGCAGGATAAAAATGTTTTAATCTACGTATCAGACAAAGAGAAAGATCTTTAAAATTCTTACCAGAGAGAATAGTTAACCTATAAAGATTTCTCTTGTTCCCAAGGACAGGCACAGTCACAGGAAGTACACCACCAAGCCGGGTAAATAGAGGCCTAATTTTCTGGCCAAAACCCAAAAAAAACCCATTGCCACTGAGTCAATTCTGACTCATAGCGACCATTTAGGACAGAGTAGAACTGCCCCATTGGGTTTCTAAGGAGCAGCTTGTAGATCTGAACTGCTGACTTTTGGTTAGCAGCTGAGCTCTTAACCACTGGGCCACCCGGCCTCCATTTTCTGGCCAGGGGGCTGAAAATGGAAGTCTGTGACCCCACAAAGTTGTTCATGAACTCCTGGGTTCACCCCCCAGACTGGCCACTGGGTGGCGCACATGCAGGCCAGCTCTGAAGGCACTACAGAGACTGACAACAGCTGACATCCCAATCACAGCCCTCAGAAGGCTGGCCGGAACTTGTGGCCTGAAACCCACCAGGTCTACAAAACAAAACAAAAATCCACTGCTTTCAGTCAATGCCGACTCATAGCGACCCTACAAGACAGAGTAGAACTGCCCCACAGAATTAATAAATCTATATGGAAGCAGACTGCCACATCTTTCTCCTGCAGAGCACTGGTGGGTTCGAACCACCAACCTTTTGATTAGCAGCCAACCACTTAACCACTGCACCACCAGGGCTCCTTAACCTGCTGAAACAAAAATACCAACATTCTCCATAGGATTCAAACCTGAGGCTCCGCATAATGGTCCACATGGACAAGACACGATCAAAATCAACTCAGCATACAAAAAACCAGGAAAATCTCAATCCGCGTGGGAAGACAAGCAACAGCTGCCAAAGCGCAGACGACACTCATGCTGGATCATCTGGCAGTGAAGTCCTCCTGCTATCACTAACGGCAAAGCGGAAGCGGGCTTCTCTAGCATTCTAGGGAGACTGATCTGAGTGATCAGTTTGATGTGTGGTTGGGGGCCCGTGGACCTCGGCTTATCCAGACTCTTCTCACTGGGGCCCCCAGAACGCAGGGGTCCGCCTGGCATACCTCCCTGCCCCCTCCCCAAGTTCTGCCTCTCGGGCCCCACCCGCCAGCGCGAGGCGGGCAGGGGCAGAAATGATTCTAGGAGCGTCCAGGACACGGTAAACTCATTTCCAGTCTTTATTTGTAAAGAAGGTGCAGCTGGGACACGGGACACTGAAAATACACAATCACGGATTGTTCTTTCAGAAGTGGCCGAAGGAATGTCTATATATACAAAAATTGTAAACATGTTCACTGAACTAACCACACATGATTGGTCTATGCTACAACGTACAGGGCTGTCACTCCATGCCAACTCCGATGGCGGCCTCTGTCTGCAGGAATGAAAGGCAGCAACCGCGTTTGGTATTGAGATAATGTGAAAAGCCAGCTTCGAGCAATGCATGAGTAGTCAGCTACATGTGAGGACCCCCAGCTTCGGGCTGGGCCTCAAAACAGGGCTGCAGGTGGGGGGACCAATCCAGGAAGCCAGGTAAAGGCATTTGCATGGAACAGCTGTCCCCACAGGCATGGTGTGCGGATGGAACCTCTAGACCCCTCTCCGTGGGACAGGCTTGTCTTGCCAGGCACCCACACGTTCTGCACCTCCCTTGGGCTGGGACAGGGCTGGTGGCCATCTGGTGCCTTCTGGGCCAGAACTGCCCATATCTGGGCAGGGGCCTGGGCCAAGGCAGGCAGGGGCTGGGGCAGGGGCCACAGACGGGGCAATTGTGGGGAACTAAGAGGGAAAACCTGAACACTTGACCACAATCACAACATCAACAGGGCTGGGGCTGCTCCAGCGAGCCTGTGCAACTAAGGGGAAGGGTGCTCTGCACAGAGCCTGCTGCCCTACTGGGCAAACCACCACTACAGGAGCCAGGAGAGACACGACTCATGGGGATGGGGACGGTGGCCACAGTCCCGGGGCTACACGGTGGGGACGGGGCTGTCTGTCCCTGGTCGCAGCAGCCCCTGCCGCTGCTGTGGAGGGCAGCTGAGCCTCAGGCTGGCTGGCCTAGGAGGGGAGTGGGCCCCAAGCCTGGCTCCTTCAGGCTGGAGGATACACGCCCTAGGCCTGCTGACCTTATCAGGACCTAAGTCCAGGGTCAGGGGCTGAGGGAACTTGGGGAGGGTGTCAGCCCAGGCACCCCAGGGGCCACCTCCTCCAGGCCCGAGGTCAGCCCACACTGGCCACCCTCTGTACCTGGCACTGAGCCAGGAGGACCTGAGGGAGGTCCCGGGAGGCCTCTGGTGGGGCGGTCCTTGCGCGCTGGTCTGCACCCGCCGGCCACTAGTAGGCGGGCACCTGGTATCCTTTGGTGCTGCTGTCCAGCGTCTCGGTGAAGGGCGGGCTCTGGTAGGTCTCGGTGCCCTCCACGCCGCTGCCCACCGGGTAGCCGGGGTAGGCCTGGCCCGCCCCAGCGCCCAGCTGCTCGGTGGCGAAGAGAGACATGTCGGTGCCCAGGCGGAACCGCTGCAGGGCCTTCACGGTGAGCGCCACCTGAAGGGGAGGCCGCGGTCAGCCGACCGGGGCGAGCCCAGCCCGCTGACCCGCCCGCGGCTGCGCACTCACCCAGCTGAGGATGGACAAGAAGCTGAAGACGATCGCGGCCCGGGCCGCGGCCCCCGCCTGCGCAGTGCCTGGCCCGGGCGCGGTGCGCTGCCACTGGTTGGTGAGGAAACAGAAGCCCACAAACCACAGGAAGGACCAGAGCCCTGCGGCCGGGGGCGGGGGCACCGCGCGTCAGCGAGCCAGAGACCCTTGGGGGAGCCTTCACGCCAAGCGCCAGACCTAC
>NW_004443960.1:1616970-1618453 GCF_000243295.1 Trichechus manatus latirostris | reverse complement strand
GGGGGGGGGGGGAGTCAAGCTCCGTCATCCGCACCACGTTGAGTATTGCCTCCAGAGCCCAGGAAAGTGGGGAACAGGATCTGTGATCCGCAGGCTGGATGGAGCCCGCAGGGCGTGGGGGAGGCCAAGTGTGGAGCCCAGAGACAGTGGTAGCGGGGAGGCCGAGGGAGGAGGAGAAGACCCGGAGAGGAGAGAGTGGCAAGGAAAGGGGCAGGGACAGCTGCAGGGAGCTGACCACCAGGCCCTGCGTGGAACCTGCCCTCAGCACTTGTCAGCTGTGTGGCCCGTTTCCTAGCACGCCAAGTGGGAGTAGCCGGCACAGCTCAGGGAGTGGTGGGGACAGCATCCTGCATGTGGTTCTGAGGAAGGAAGGCCCCCATGTGACCAGGACTGAGTATTAATACTACCCATAAGTGTTTGGGCTCAAAAGGCCACCACTGACCTCTGGGATTCAGTCAAACCTCAGCACCCTGTGCCCACGAGGATGGGCAGGCAGGGACAAACAGGGACCATGGTCATTTTAAACCAAATACCGCTCTTCTACTTCTGTGTTTCCAAGAAAAGACCTCCAGTTTCAAGAAACCAAGCCCCCATTTATGGGCGGGGGGAGTGGCGGGGGTGGCGGGAACTGAGGCACAGGGCATGGCATCCTCCCGGAGAGGTCCCCAAGTCGGTCCTGCATTCTGGTCTGGTCAGTCACTGCACGCAGAAGGCCCAGGCCGCCTGCCCCCCCGTAGGCTCCGCCCTGCTCCAACACTGGCCTTGAGGTGCGGCTGGCACCAGCACACGCCTTGACAGGCTGGACGCTGTAACAGGCCCAGTACTAGACAACCCCCCAACTCCACTGCCTGAAGGGGAAGGAAAAAGGGGCAAGCCACCTCACCTAGGGATGCCCCTCACACACCACCTCCAGGAAGTCCTCCCAGTGCAGAGCCCCTTCAGCTGTCCCACCCAGAGGGCGCTCCAGAGCCCCTCCAACTCACAGCTGCACCGGGGGCCTGGGAAGGGCCAGCTTCCTCTGAAGGAACTCGGAGGATGTGTGTGTGCGCGGAGTGGGTCGGGGGAGGCCCTGCCAGATCCCTCTCAGCTCCCGTAGTCCCCTCCTCGGGCCGGGGCGGGCGCCGAAGCACCTTCGCGACTCCCACTCCCACCGTGTGCCCGCGTCCAGGTCGTGAGGACAGGAAAAACGGAGCAGGGGCTGAGGAAGGGGAATTAGAGGGCAGGGGGAGGCCGGCTGTGACCTCTCAAGGTCCCGGGCAGTCCCTGCCGACCCCTTCCCCGCCCGCAGGTGGGCGCGCCCAGCCCGGTGACGTCACCCCAACCTGCCGCCAGGCGGGGGAGGGGCCGGGGCAAGGATGAGGATGAGGATGGCGATGAGGGCGGGGGTCGGGGCTACTCACCCAGGACACCACCCGCAGCAGGGTCTGGGGCCGCCGCGCGAAGCTCACGGGGTCCAGGGCGGCCCCCGCGCGGCCCGCGCCGA
>NW_004443960.1:1611142-1616786 GCF_000243295.1 Trichechus manatus latirostris | reverse complement strand
CTTGCCCGCCCTCAGCCCTCGTCCCGCTCACCCCACCCTCCGCAGCGTCACGGGGCCCCACCCAACACCGCTTCCCTGGAGGAAGCGACCGGGTCTCCATGAGATGGGGCATGGGCCTGGGCCCCCAGCAGGGAAAGTCAGGAGGTCAGCCTGCTGTAGCCCGGCAATGGACAGACGACCTTTACCCCGCTTCTCTGAGCAGGCCCCTTGAAGAGTGTGTGAAGGGGTCACCGAGGACTCCAGCGTCTTCCCTGTCCCACAGGGAGAGGGAATTGGGCTTTCTGGGCCTGTTCCCCCGGAGGCCAGAGACAGACCCCCCACTCACCCCCCCAGAGAAGGTCCAGTGAGGAGAGAAAATGACCTCCACCTACAAGGGCATTTGTTCAGGCGGGCTGAGCCCCCGCGGGGCATCACGGCGCCTTTTAGTGGCTGGGAGGTGTCATCCACAGGTGCCTGCTGACCCCCTCCTGTGTCTCCCAACTTGTGGCTGAATGCATTTAGTCTGGGGCAGAGGGGTGGGGAGAAGCATCAACAGGTGGGGAGTTGGGCCAAGCTGGTGCCTAGCTGCCCCTTGCCTCTGCTGGGTCCCTTCCACAGGCCCTCCAGCCCAGGTGAGGCAGGGTCCCTCCTTCATGTCCCTGCCTGCCAGCTTGGCAGGGGCCTGGATGCCTTCTCTGCTCCTGTCCAGGGCAACGGTAAGAAACGTCTGCATTTATGGAACATTTCCAGCGGCAAGCTCCTTACAACGACCTGTGTAGGTGCCATTGCTTCCATTCTGCAGATGGGTAAACTCGCAGGCAGGACCGGTTCCCCACCCATAATCACAGGGTCGGAAAGTGCAGAGCTGGGATGTGACCCTAGGCCTCTGCTGCTCGAATCGTGGATGGTGGTGTCTGCCATGCAGAGTGCAGCCTGGGAGAAGAAGGTTTGGGGTGCTGTGAGACTTGCCTTCCCAGTTATAGGGCTGCAGCTGTGGGGGGTCACAGGGTGGGTGGGCTTAAGCTAGGGAGGGGTGTGTTTGCAGGGAAGAGCTGATGGCGTGGGGGGTGGTTGTCAGAACTGGGGAGGCCTGTCTCCAGAGGAAAGAGTCCCTCTCCTCCTGGGAGACCTGAGGGTCATAGAAAGTGCATGGGCAGGAAGAGGGGCTCGCGAGTTGGTGGGGGGGGGGCACTACAAGCTGCCCCATGGCACAGGTGCTCTGAACCAGGGGAAGGGGTATGTGTCCAGCCCCCTGGGGACCCATCAGCTCTGGTCGGCAACTCCTCCCTGGTCCTAGGTGGGCCTTGGCAGGGCAGGTGGGGAAGGTAGGCGGTGGGCTGGTGTGGCCGGGGTGCTGCCACCACACCAGCCGGTCTTCCATCACGTCCATTGCACTGAGCACCAAATCCTGTCCCCCGCCCTCCATTACCCTTTTCACTTGATTTCGCAAACATGCTACACTTCCTTCTACCTGAAAAATAACACTGCTTTTGGTCCCACTCCCCCAGCTGTCCCAACACTGCTTCCTGGAACAGCAAAGCTCCAGCTGCCGACCTGTGCCTCCCGGGCCCACTGAAGCTAGTATCATAGGCTCCCACGCCGACCCCACCAGTCCTGCTCTCGTCAAGCTGCCAAGCCCAGGGTCACTTGGGTGCCCGTCTGTCTTAGCCATCTAGTGCTGCTACAACAGAAATAACACAAGTGGATGGCTTTAACACACAGAAGTTGATTTCCTTACAGTCCAGAAGGCTAGAAGTCCAAATTCAGGGCACCAGCTCCAGGGGAAGGCTTTCTCTCTCTGTTGACCCTGAGGGAAGCTCCTTGTCATCAATCTTCCCCTGGACTAGGAGCTTCTCCACACAGGGACCCCAAGTCCAAAGGATGTGCTATTCTCCTAGTTGTTTCTTCATGGTATTAGGTCCCCCACTCTCTGCTCACTTCCCTTTCATCTCTTGTAAGATAAAAGGTGGTACAGGCCACACCCCAGGGAAACCCCCTTTACATTGGATCAGGGCTGTGACCTGAGTAAGGGTGTTGCATCCCACCCTGATCCTCTTTAACATAATTTAATCTTGCCTCATTAACCACAAAGTTTAGGGTTTACAACACATTGGAAAGTTACATCTGTCACCAGATGGAGGACAACCACACAATACTGGGAATCATGGCCTAACCAAGTTGCCACATATTCTTGGGATACAATTCAATTCATGACAACCTCCCTCCCGGGGGCCTGGGCAGGTCCCCTCAGCGCCAGGCCCGAAGGAGGTGGGCCCTTGCCCAGGGGGTGGCCAAGACACTTGGGGGTGGAATTGGCCAGGGCTTTATGACTGCAGAACAGGGGGCACAGGTTGTTGCTGGGAGCTGAGACCGGGAAGCAGGTGGGGCTGAACAGATCCTGGCAGGCCCGTAACAAGGTCTGGGTCACCCCCAAGCCTGTTCCAGCCCACAGATGTTGCTCTGGTCCAAACCCCTGGAATCCCCTTTGGCTCTTTTCTCACCCCTGAATTCTCGTGGCTCCACCTCCGGAAATACCCAGCGCTGGGCCATCTCTGACGGGCACCGCTCCACCCCCAGGGCGGCCACCCTCTCAGCTCTCCCCTAACCTCCTGGCTCACGCCCTCGTCTGCCTCAGCGAAGCAGCCAGGGGCTTTCAAAAGTCAGGTCCCACCATTCCTCCTTGCCAAGTCCCCCGAGAGCTTCCTGTCAGGCTGGATGTAAGCCAAGCCCCTGCTGGAACTGAAAGGCCTCTCCTGTCACCTGCCCCAACCACTCCAGCCCCTTCTGCATCAGCCACTCAGCCTCCTCGCCATTCCTGGAGTGTGCCATGCCCACTCACGCCTCGGGCCTCCCCCTCCTCACGGGGAAACAGCAGTCTGAAGGCAGGCAACAGCTGAGCCCAGAGGGACGAGGGCAGGCCCTGCACCCTGCAAAAAACACACAAAGCCCGGTCCTCACTTGCTTCCACAGGATTTTATTTTGGTCTCCACCTCAGAGGCACCAGCCCACCATGGACAGCACTGTGGGTGCGTTCTCGGAAACACCTTGCTGAGCTCCCTCTGCAGGCAACTGAACAGAGTGGAGAGCTCTCCCAGGCCGCCTCCTAGAAGCGCACACAGCAGAGGTGCTGGGGTCAGGGCACTGCGACGTCAGTGGCTACGAGGTGAGGAGGTCGTGGGCTGGCCTGCCGGGGTGGCATGGGGGAACCCAGCCAGGCCCATCTCCTGGTTGCCCCTTCCCTTCCTGGGCAGGAGGCCACATCGTGTCTGGCCCAGGGGCAGTCTGACCACTTCTGCCTCGCTCACCTGCAGCTCCCACCCCTGTGGGGCCTCAGCTGAGAAGGCCATGGGGGTGTCTGCTGTGGGCACCTCCACTCCTCCTCCCAACCAGAGACGGGAGGCCCCAGGGGCAATGTCCTGGGGCCACCCAACTGAGACACCACAGGCTCTGGCTCTGACGCACTTTAATGAGCAGCCACCCCGCTGCGGTGGCCAGCTGGCTCCCATGCCCGCCCCCTAGTCACAGGAGCCGTCCTTCCAGCCGTCGCGCCAGCGTTCATCCACCTGCGAGCAGTCGAAGTCCGGCTTGCCCAGCTTGCGGTTCACCTCATTGTGCAGGCGGCACAGCCACTGGGTGAAGCCTGTCCGAGTGCGCGTGTCCGGCTGGTTCCGTTGTATCCTGGGGGCAGAGCACATGGAGGATGGGGGGCAGCTGGCCCCTACCCTGCCCCCAGCCAGCTCCTAGTCTGCTCTTGACGGAGGGAGGCTGCTGGGAGCTACACCCAGGTGTCCCCTAAGAAAGGGACAGCAAGTTCCTGGGATGGGGCTACCCCTGCAGAGCCCTGTGCCTGGGTGATCTCCCACACTGCTCAGAAACCACGGTCCAACAGTGTATGATCCCACTTACATGAACCACCTAGAACGGGCACATTCACTGAGACAGAAAGCAGACTAAAGGTTACAGGGGAGGGGGCTGGGGAGTTACTGCTGACAGGGTACAGACTTTCTGCTTGGCGGATGAAAACGTCTGCGAAGTGGATACTGGTGATTGTTGTACAACATGGTGGGTGATACACTTAAAACTGTTACAGTGGCAAATTCCACGTTATACATATTTTACCACGATAAAATTAGAAAAAACACCACCACCAAAATGCCACCCAGGGCACTTGGCAAACCTGACAAGCGCCCCAGGCAAAACGTTAAAGCTCACGGCTGGCAACCTGACAATCTCCTAACAGTCAGGAAGCCTCACCCCAGCCTCCCTGGCCTCAGGCAGAGTGTGGGAGAGGCTGGCCAGGCACTGCAGGCATAACTGAAAACCAGGGGGTTCTTGGCAGCTGAAGCCCTGGTGCTTCCACTCAGCAGAAGACTTTCCTGCCCAAGCTTCAGACAGCAAGGGGTGCCCCACCCCATACAAGGGAGCTCTGGGGAGGCCCTGCCTGAGGTACGGGGGAGGACACCAGGGCCACACACCAGCTCTTGGGAGCAAAAGCAGTGGATTCCCAAGGTCTGGAAGCCAGCAGCCCTGCTCGAGGAGTCAGGTAGAGTGGAGTCTCCACTGGGGAAAAGTGAGAGACTGCGTCAGGGAGGCCCTCCTGGGAAGCTTGTGGCGCAACAAGAAGCATAGTCCAGCAGACCCAGGCAGCTTGGCCTTTGAGGGGAAAAGAGATGGCCCAAGAACCTAATCCCCACTCCGCTGGGCTCCCTGCACCTCGGCCACCCTCTGCCGCCCCCCCCATCTATTCCTAGGTTTCCCTCTATGACATCAGCTTGAACTCCGCCCCTCGTCACGATCCTCTGTCCTCTGTGCACACACAACTCACCTCTTCCTTATGTCTTCAGCACATTCCTCGCACGGGTAAAACTTGGAAAATAAATGTATGAACTGGGTCATGTCTTGCTGCTGTGCCGGGGTGGGCCGGTCGGGGTAGTAGGCAGCCAGGGTGTGGAGGACAGCCCAGCTGTGGCGGCCCAGTTCCTCCCGATCCTCAGGACAATCCTCTCTAAACTTGCTCTCCTGCTGCTGCGGAAGGAAACCGACCGAGGGTCAGTTCAGTCTCCTCAATCAGGAGCCCGCAAAGTTCACCTTTTCCCGCCCCACCCAAGGCCCACTGTCTCGGGTCAGAAGTCCAGCAGCCGATCCGGCTCACGTGTGGCTGAGAGAGACAAGGCAAGGCCTACCTTGGGCGGAGGGGGGGGAGGGTCAAAGTTAGGGATAGCGTATAGCCAAGCCCAGGGCAGAAATCAGGAATGAGGCCTGTCGGACCGGTCGGCCTGGGCCTTTGGGGGTCTGCCTGGGGCACCTGAGAACAAGGTGAGGGGGCTCAGGAGGGCAGCAGGGGACAGAGGGGCGTGTGTGGGCGGGGGCTAGGGGATCGGGCGGGGCTCGAGGGCCTCGCCGGGGAGATGGCGCCCCGGGCATGTGTACCTTTCGTTGCGTCCGCAACCACGTCTTGAAGTCCACGCAGGCCCGGCAGGGCCGCTTCTGGGAGGCGTTCTCAGAGACCTGCGGCTCGGGGATCGGCGCCGGAGCTGGTGTCGGGGCGGAAGCGGCGGCATCTCTGCGTCCCGCGCCCCGGCCCCGCGCGTCGGTCGCCAGATCGTCCAGCACCTCGGTGCGCGCGCCGCCAGGCAGGAAGGAGAAGAGACCCCCGCCGGTGGAG
>NW_004443960.1:1564039-1610850 GCF_000243295.1 Trichechus manatus latirostris | reverse complement strand
GGCCGCTTCCCTAGCGGGGGTCTGGGCCCGGGTGGCGGCGGGACGGGAGGCCCGTGCCCTGCTCACGCCCCTCGGCCTGCGTCCCCGGCCCAGGCCCGGCTTGCGTCGCGCGGAAGGGCGCTCCCGCTTCCTCCAGTAAAACAGCAGTGTGGTGTGGAAGCGGCGGCGCGGCCGCGCGCTGGGCTCAGGCTGAGGCGCAGGCGAAGTCCGGGTGGGAGCCCGCGAGGCCCCCATCACTGCGCTCGGACTGTCCCGGGTGCCCGCGGCCGGGCTCTGTGCCGTCCCTCAGCGGGGCGGCGCGCCCAGCTGCCCACCGCCCCGGTGCCATGGCAACGGGCGCCTGGCAACGCGGGGCGGGGTCTTGACCGCACAGACGCCGGTGCACTCGCACCGGCCCTGGTCCCGCCGTTTCGCTCCGGCGCAATGGCAACAGGCGCCTGGCAACGCGGGGTGGGGCCGGAACGACCGAAAGGCTGCGCGCGTCTCGGCTGTGGCGCGCACCCGTTTGCCCCAGAGGGCAGGGCCTGCTCGGACCCTTCAGCCTGGATAAGGGGTTAAACCCGCCTCGGGAGCGGACTCAGGGATACCTCAGTTTCCGTATGGTCATTCATTCATTCTGCAAATATTGGTGCCGGCCTCATCTGTCCCAAGCGCAGTTCCAGGCGCTGGGCAGAACAGGAACAAGACTCCATCCCTGACGTCCTCAGCTCATAGTCCAATGGTCAAGACAGAAACAACCAAAACGGACGCACACAAATAAATGTTCAGTTACAAACGGTGGGGTAGGGGCATGGACAGGGCGTGGTAAAGCCGGGAGGCCTCTCTAAGGATGTGACCCTTCAGCTGAGGCCTGAAGGGGGAGGAATGCACTCAGGAGGGTAGTGAAGGCCCAGGGCCCCAGGTGGCAGGATGCTGGTGGCACTGACTGGAAGGCGGGTCCAGGAGTGGGCAGACCCTATCACACAGGACCTTGTCAGCCTCTGTGGGAGTTGGGAATTTATTCGAAGGGTGGTAGGAAGGAGCTGGACAGTTTTGGGAAGGGCCAGTGGACGTGATCTGTCTTCTGTTTGCAGAGGTACCGCTGGTCGTCATACCGGGAGAGGGTTTCATGGGGCAGAGTTGTCAGTGAGGAGCTGGGGTGGGTGGCGGTTGTGGATAGGAAGGGAGTGGGGAGGATCCAGGGTTTGCAGGGGTGTGGAGCAGGGGCTGTACATCAGGAGGGGGCCACAGCTTCCCTCCAGGTGGCTAGCTGTGAGTGAGCCCCCACCTTTCCCTGGCTTCTCTCCTTTCTCTTCCAGAGGAGCAGGCTCTGGACCCTCAGCATGGCCCCCTGAGGGTGGGTGGAAGGTGACAGCTGAGCTGAGAGCAAGCTTCGACTCAGACCTGTGTCAGCAGGTGCTCATCACCTGGATGGAGACCAGGGCAGGTGTGAGGGCTCCAGCCAGACAGACACACACACAAAGGCCCTTTGAGGAGGCCAGGGCCAGGGCAAATTCCTGGAGGAATGCCTGGGGGAGGGAGGGTCCTAACACAGAGCTGGGGCCCCAGTGCCAGGTGGAATCACTGCTCTTCCTGTGGGTCGGATGGGGCTCCAGAAGTCTCCCCTATGAGAAAGTGGGGCACCTCCTCTATAAGAGGTGGGCACCCAGCCAAGCCTCTGCCAGGGCTTCCAGAGCCTCCTCACCACACCGCCCAGGCTGGTGGGGGAATGGTCACTTCTGCCCTCAAAGGCTAAGGGTGGGGCTTTCCTTTGCAGTAAATCGTGAGACATCATGAATTCAGAGGCTGCTCCTTGAACAAGGCTGGCTGCCACCTCCCCTCTTCCTTCTGGCCCAAGTCTTTTCACCCTAGGGTAAACTCGGGGTGAGCCTGTGGAGGTCTACCCCCCCATGTGCACGTGTACAGAAAAACTCGCATTAATTATCCATTTAACACAAATTTTCTTCCCTGTGGCTTGGGAACAGGAAGAGAACTGCCCTCTTTAAGAGACAAAGGACTCTAAAGCCCCTAGCACTGGGTGGGGACGTTCCTGATGCAACTGCAGACAGCCCCCCAGGCAAGTATAAAGACAGAGCCCACGGGTCCACCCACAGGAGGCCCTCCTGGCCCCAGCCCTGCACAGCGGGGAGCAAGCTTGGCCCAGCAGGCACTTTGATGTGGGGACTGCCAGCCCTTCCCTCTCCTCTCTCCTCCCACTGCTAGACTAGGGCAGGAGGGCCCTAGGCCACTGTCCCAGCCCCCGGGCCGCTCCTTCCTCAGGACATGGGCTTTCTTGCACACCTCCAGAGCAAGGCAGCTCTCCCTCCAACCTGGTTCTGCCTTGGGCCTCCCAGTTCTGTGCTCCTGCTCCCCAGATCTGAGTTGGGGGGCATCGAGGAGCCTGCGAGGGACCGACGGCCAAGCAGCTACCCAGGGGAGGAGCCTGGCCAACTCGGGGCCTCATCAGGGAATTCCGGCCAGTCTTCTGGGTGCCTGGGAGCCCCCAGCCGACAGGGAGGAGGCGGGATCGGCAGGCCTTCGCCATGGCAAGCCCCCAATACCCGGTGTCTGTGCGCGCAGCGGCCCTGGTGCAGACCGGGAGGCTCCAGGTACTCGAAGAGGTTCCTAACGGACCCAAAAGGGAAGACGCAGTCCCCAGCCCCGCGAGGACCCCCAACCTTTTCTCCCGCAGACGTTCGCCTTCTCCGTGCGCTGGTCCGACGGCGGCCAGACTTTCGTGCGCAGGAGCCGGGACGAGTTCAGGAGGCTCCACGTGAGTGACCCTGGGGCGACCCCGGGTCCCCGAACCGCCTCCGACGCATGACTCCTGGGTGACCCCCGCCCACGGGCTCCCCTTGTGCCTCGCAGCTTCCAACCCCTACAGTCCCGGCTTGGGGGCCCCACCGTCGCAGAGGACCCCTGAGATCTCGGAGACCCATCCGCCCATTTCTCTCCGCAGAGGACTCTTCAGGAGACCTTCCCGATCGAGGCGGGCCTGCTGCGCAGATCCGACCGCATTCTCCCCACGCTTCCGGGTCAGGCCGGGGTGGCTGGGACACGGGTGGGGGAGCCCGCCCCGTCCGGGGTGGGGGATCCCGGCACAGGGTGGGGGAGCCCGGGACGGGGTCCCACGGTCCACCCCTGTCGTGCCCACAGACGTGCCGCCGTTGGCGCGCGGGGCGCGCACGGGCCGCGGGCTGGCGCGCCTGAGGCTCCTGGAAGCCTATGCCGGGACACTGCTGACGGCAGTGGAGCACGTATCCCGGAGCCCGGCGCTCACCGGCTTCTTCGCGCCGCAACCCCTAGACCTGGAGCCCACACTGCCACCCGGCAGGTGCCTGACCCGGCCCAACTCCCGGCCACGGTGGCATTTGGAGGATGGGGAGGCGCAGGGTGTATGGGGAGGAGGGGTCACACGGAGCAAAAACTGCGAGATTGGGCGGATTTGTGGGAGGTGGGGGTGGCGGGTCCATTCCCACCTGTCACCTGCGGCCCTCCCCAGCCTGGTGATTCTGCCCGTCCCGGAGGAGCCTCTGCCCGGCCCCGTGGGCAGGCTCGATATCCGCAGCCTGGAGGCCCAGAGCCTGCACTGCCTGCAGCCCTACCGCACCCAGGACACGCGGGGCCGACCCTTCCATGTGCGGGCCCAGGAGCCCCTGGACGTGCTGCTGCGACACGCCTCCGGTGCGGCTGGGCAGGGGGCTGGGGCTCGCCCTCTGGCGCAGGTCCCAGCAGGCTTCCGGGATCTGAAACCTTGCCGCCTCTTATGCACAGGCTGGTGGCTGGTGGAGAACGAGGACAAGCAGATGGCCTGGTTTCCCGCTCCCTACCTGGAGGAGGTGGCCCCGGGTCAGGTGCAGGAGGGGGACCCGCCGCGGGGGAGCAGCGGTATGCACCCCCCAATGCCCACCAGCACCGCTGGAGCTGAGCAAGCCAGGGGAGGAGGCCGTGGGGTTGGACGGGGCTAAGGGCACAGGTGGGTGGCAGGGGCGGGCACGTATTCTCGGTCCTCATAGCAAGGGGAGCCCCGAGTGGATTTCAGAGCTGTCCTGACGTCAGCAGAGATTCGAGCAGACCCAGGAGGTGGTGACTCAGCGTAGATGACGAGGGTCCGAGTGGTGACCCCCCATTCCCACCCGCAGGGGCGCAGTTCTGTGCTTCCCGCGCCTACAAGGGCTGCAGCGCTGACGAGCTGTCTGTGCCCGCGGGGGCGCGCGTGCGCGTGCTGGAGACGTCAGACCGCGGCTGGTGGCTGTGCAGGTGCGCGGGCGCGGCTCGGGCGCGGCCAAGACGGGCAGGGGCAGGGCCGAGAGCTAACCGGACCCCGCCTATCCTCGCAGGTACGGTAGCCGGGCCGGCCTCCTGCCAGCGGTGCTGCTGCGGCCCGACAGGCTGGGCGCGCTCCTGGGCGGGGCTGCCGGCAGGGAAGACAGCGCGGGCCGGGCCCGGGAGTCCCTCCCTGCCACGCGCCCAGCCGTGCCCGTCCGGCCTCCGCTGAGTGCCATTCAGAGCCGCTGCAGCAGCGTCACCACCCACAGGGCACTAGGTTGGGACCCAGGAAGCCAGGGACTGGCTTGAGGGTGTGCGAAACGGAATACGGAAGGTTGACGCCATGCTAGGAAGGACCTTGGCTCGGAAACTGTCTGGGATAGGGGCCTGTCCAGCTCCGAGGTAGGCCCCTAGGTTTGCTTAGAGAGGAGGATCAGACCCCAGGGGGTAACTGATGCATCTGCGCCGCCTGATGCTGGAAGGGAAGCAAGATGAGGCTGACCTCCTTTCTGGCTATAGTTTCCTGAGTAAAGTTGTTCTGAATAAACCCAGTCTGGTTGTGCTGAGGGGAAAGCTTGTTGGACCTCAGCTAGCGTGCAGGGAGGGGGCTGGCTGGCTGGTGGACCATCGGGCCGAGGCTGTGGCCAGGGATGTGGGGTGACAGTAGTGCTCAGAAAGACACAGGGAGGCAGGAGGGAAAAGTACACCTTTATGAACGACTCAGAGGGCCGGGGGGGCCAGCTGGGACCGGGGACAGCTTCATGTTGTGCCACAGGAAGTCCAGGAAGGTGGCTGCTTGCAGTGTCCGGCTGAGCCGCTGGAAGTGCCGTTCTGGGGGAGTGCAGAGGTGGGTCAGGAGGTCCCCGGGGCCCGGTGCCTGCTCCGCCCACCCCAGGCCATGCCACGCACCGGTGTAGGGCAGCAGGGCCTCCAGCGTGGCCCGCATGCCCTCGTAGGCCAGCAGCTCCTCGGGGGCCTCGTGCTGCAGGAACACGCCCAGCACGGCCTGGGCCTCGTGGCAATGCCGCGAATTGGTGTTCCAGGTGACGCAGAAGCGCAGCAGGGCCTCTGCGGGCAACAGGGATGGTCAGCGCTGCCCACCAGGCAACCCTCACCCTGACCGGCTCCTGCCCGCAGACCACTGACCCTTCTGGTCTCGCCGCAGTTGGAGCACTGTGGCTTCCAGCTTCTCGCAGGCCTCAGGGTCCCTGCGGATGGCTGTGGAAGAGGGAGGCTGAGATCCAGGGAACAGGCCCATTGACCCGAGGATGCCCCCTGCCCTGCCCAGCCCTGGGAAGGGCTGCACTGGACCCGGGACCCCCGTCCTGCCCATCGCCTGCCCCTGGGGCAGCACTGACCCTGGATGACGGTCAGCACAGTGTGCGGCCGGTCCAGGGAGATGGCCAGGCCCAGCGCCTGCAGGTACCGCCGCTCGTGAAGCAGGTTATCCAGTTCTTGCTGCCTGTGGGGGTGGGGGAAAGAGGAGGGTCCCTCGGGGAACAGGGCAGGCTGTGTCCCCCTCCACCCGCCGCTGAGCCTGTTTCCCACTGCCATAAAGCAGAGATGATGCCGGTACCTACGCCCAGGGGAAGGGGTGACGGTGACACACAGAAGGCCACGGTGGGCTGCTGACGGGTGGGGCAGGGGGCCGGACAGAGGCCGGGCAGCGGCACACTTACTTGACCACCTGCTCCTCCCGCTTGGCCTGCTCTTCGGCCTGCTCCTCCTCCGTCACATCCTGGGGTCACACTGGGGTCAGACCAGCCTCCCTGTGCCCCCCCATCCCACCCCACCCAGTCCCCGCACCTTCCAGAGGATGACGCGGGAGTCGCTGCCACCAGTGAGGGCGTGGTGGTCGAGCCGACTGCAGTGCAGCCCCCAGACCTTGTCCTCGTGGGCGTCCAGCGTGCGCACACACTCGTTGTTCTTGATGGTCCAGAGCTTCAAGAGCCCGTCCGAGCCGCTGGGGTGGGGGTAGGGAGGGGCAGAGGGATGGGGGCTCAGTCCTGAGCCGGCCCGCCTGGCCCACCCTGCCGGGCCCTGGCCGCTAACCTGGACAGCAGCTGCGTGCCCCGGCTCACGAAGGCCACCTTCAGCACGGAGGCGTCATGCCCCTCGAAGGTCTGTGGGGGGGAGGATGGGGTGAGGTGCCGTCGGCTGGGGGGTCGGGCTGGGGTGGGGGCAGCTCACCTTAAGGCAGCTGAAGTCCTGCAGCGCCCAGAGCTTGATGGTGCCGTCGGCCGAGGCCGTGGCCAGCACCTGGTCCATGGGCGAGAACTGCACGCTCCAGAGGCCACGCCGGTGGCCTGAGAAGACGCCCAGCAGCTGGCACTGTGGCAGCGCCCAGAGCTTGGCCGTGCGGTCCTGGGAGCCTGTGGCCAGCAGCTTGTCGTTGGGGGCGATGGCCACGCTGTTGATGTCCTGGAGACGGGAGCAGGCCGCTGGCTCGGACCCCAGCTTGGGCGGTGCCCGTCCCCCACCCCACCCCCCAGCGGCAAGTGCCGTCACCTTGTCATGGCAGCGCTGTGTGGCCTGGGCCTGCAGGAGGACGGGGCCCCCACTGGGGGCGGTGGTCCTGGACAACAGGCCTTCAGGGAGTGGCCAGACTTTCACCGTGCAGTCCTGACTGCCTGTCACCAGGAAGGACTCCTTCAGCCTGTGGTGGGATTAGATGGGGAGGGGAAAGGGGACACGTCACTCGCAGATGTCTCTGGGAGCAAAGCCCCAGCCCTCTGCCTGCACCTGAGCCCTTCACCACCCCAGCCTGGTGCCAGCACACCAAAGGAGTGGGCCTGACAACAGGACCCCAGTGTGCCTGCCCCGCCTGGGCCTCCGGCAGGGTCATGCTGTTCACTCTGATGCCCTTCGTTCATCCACCCAGCCCCAACACCCGGTCCCAGGAGCCCTCTCCCAGCCCTTGTTCTCCGTCCTGCCTCCTCCCCTCTCTCCCGGGGCTGGAGCCCTCTCAGCAGGGCTTGGGCCTTGGCCACCTGGCCCCAACCCCAGCCCCACTACCTAGAGCAGCAGACAGTGCCGACGCTGTGTGTGTGCCCGGAGCCCAGAGCCACACAGGCCACCTCGCCGGCCTTGTTCATCCTCCAGATGCGAACGCTCTGGTCCTGGGACAGGAGAGGGTTGAGGAGACAGGCCGGGGTGGCCCAACTGCCTTGGCTCCCCACCTGGGTGGCCCGGACCTCCACACCTCTCAAAGTGCCTCACCTTGGCACAGCTAGCGAAGAGCCACCCCTTCCGGAACACATCCAGGGCCAGGACGATATCTGGAAGGAACGGGGAGGGGGTGGTCAGAGGCCAGGTGGTCAGGGAAGGGTGGGTCTGGGCACTTGTGGGTGCTGCACACCTGTGTGGCCATGCAGAATCTGGCAGGTCGACGTCTGCAGCTCAAATATCTTCAGGCAGGGGCTGTTGGAGGCCACGACCACATGGGAGTCCTCAGGCCCCAGGAACCGGACGTCCAGCACCTCCTCGCTGTAGCCGGCAAACTGTGGGGGCAGGAGGGGCAGCTCCACATGACCCCGGGCTGTGCGAGGGCAGGAGGGACAGGAACTGGGGGTCCGTGCTGGGGAGCGGCAGCTCCATGCGACCCCAGGCTATGCGGGGCGGTGCTCACCTGTTTGCGCAGCTGCAGCGAGTGGGCCTCGTAGAGCAGCAGGTTGTGGTCGGCAGTAACGCTGAGCAGCAGGCCGGCAGCGCGGGCCAGGGCGCAGTGGGTCAGCTCCTGCCCGGGGCCTGTCAGCCGCGGCTGTGTGTACACACACTGCCCGGATGCCACCTCCCACACGCGCAGCGAGCCTGTGCAGGGACGGGGCAGCTGGGACCTGCAGGCCTGCGGGCCGCCTCAGTCCCCGCTGCCCACCTCTCGCCTTGAGGCCCGGCTCCACCCACCTTGGCTGCCAGCCGTCAGGAAGTGCAGGCCCGGGGGGGACTTCACGCCCAGCTCAGGCGCCAGCTCCTCTGGCAGCAGCACCGCGGCCTCCACGCTCTGGGGATGAGCTGGGTCAGAAGCTGCCGCCAGGGCCCTCCCCACCAACTCGCCGACCCCCGGCAGCCCACCTCAAACACTGGCACGGTCTTCACGGCCCGGTGGCTCTGCAGGTCCCAGACGACGCAGATCTTGTCACGGCCAGAGCTGGGGGGAAAACGGCCTCCTCAGCGGAGGCGTCTCCGCCGTGCCCCCCGCTTCCCACCAAGGCCTGCCGCGGTCTGCCCGCTGACCTGAGCATGGTGTGGCCGTCGGCACTGAAGACCAGCGAGGTGACGGCACTGTAGTGAGCGGTCAGCACGGCCAGGCACGACCGGTCCTGCAGGGACCACACGCGGATGGCGGCGTCCGCTGCTGAGGAAAAGAGCAGCAGGCGTGCCGGGTCCGGGTGGAAGGCCACCAAACTGCAGCACACGGTGGGCACGTGAGCTCTGGGCTGCCCGGGGCCTGGGGCCTAACGCCCGCCCTGTCCCCGGCCGCCCCACTCACCGCACGACGCCCGCTGAGCCCCGCAGGTGGTGCGTCCCGTAGTGTCGAACGATGTCCCAGATGCGCACGGCCCCATCGCAGCCGCCTGCAGGAGGTGTGTATGAGGCACGGGGGCTGGTGTTCCCAACACCCCCGCCCGTATGCCCTCCGGCCCACCCACTTGGCTGGGGCTCTACCTGTGGCTAGCAGTGTGGAAGTGGGGTCGAAGGCCATGGTGGCCACAGGGGCTGTGTGGACTGCCTTCCACAGGCGTGTGACACTGCCCTCTCGCCAGGCCCACTGGGCCAGCAACAATGCCCGGCTGGCCGTCACCAGCACCTGGAGGAGAACGTGGTTCAGCTGGAGTACAGGCACAGCCACCCCTCCCCACAGGCTCAAAATGTGCGCGCGGGGATCAGAGCCACCTCCCATGCCTGCCCCACACACCTCATCATCAGGGCTGAGGTCAAAGGCAGTGATGTCTTCCTGGTCCTCCTGGAGATGAGATGGGGCGGATAGCGCCATGAGGATGGCTGACTCCCCGCACCCCCTGTCCCCCAGCTGGCTCTGGCCTCACCTGCTCCAGGCTCCGCAGCACGGCCCCTGAAGCCACTTCCAGGACGTTGACTCTGGTACCACAGACGCAGAAGAGGTGCTGCCCAGCCTGGTCCAGCTGGGGACAAATGGATCTCAGCCGGGCAGTGCTCCTCACCCCTCACCCAGGCCTGCCTCCCCACTTCCCACCCTGCCCCGGGTAGCTACCTGCACCTTCCCGCCCTTGTAGAAAGGCTCGATCTTGCGCTCGATGGCATAGCTGGAGGAAGGATGGGGAGTGAGTGAACCAGCCGCCCCCTGGTCCCTATGCCCGGCCCTGTGCCGGTGCTCTCCCAGAGATGACCCTGACAGGGCCCTGCCCCCGAGGACCTCTGCACTGAGACCAGCTCCTGGGCAGCAGCAGGGGCCAAGGGAGAGAGTTACGAGAACAGAAATGGGGTCCCGGGGCCATGAAAAGGTGGCTCCCTGGCTGAGCTCTACACTTCATCGCCTCGAATTCTGCCTGCAGCTACCCCCACGTTGCAGGGATCGGAGGTCCACTTGGGATCTCACAGCAGTAAGAGATGGCTGCATCAGACCCAGGCAGCCTAGGCTCCCCAGGGCAGAGTTCGCTAGGCCTTGGGTGCCCCCTGCTGGTCACCGGAAGACAGGCCTGGTATTGGAGCCTAGAGCATCTTCCTTTTCCTCAGTAACTGTCAGCCCTGAGATCCAGCACCTCCTTCTCCAGACCTGGCTCCCTCCTCCCGCCCCGGCCTGGCCTGGAGCCTACTCTCTAAGCAGCCCTCCTGTGACCTCACTCCTGCTGCCCACTTTCCTCTCTGCCACCCAGACCACTGCAGCCTCTCCTCCAGGGCCCCCAGCTGCTCCCTCCACCCTGCAGCTATGTCCCTGCCCTGCTTAAAAATCTCCTTTCTCCTTACAAGGCCGCCAAGGTCTCGCCCAGAGGGGCCTCTGCCAACCTCTCTTGCTCCTCTCTTCCCTCTCATGGCCACTCTGCAGATACACCGCTGTGGACCCAGCTCCTGTGACAAGTCGTTTTCTATTTTCTGCCCGCGGGTCTCCTACCGGCTGTTCCCTGTATGAGGCCTCGGTCTCTCTTCCCCCAGTTTCAATGCCTGGTGAACTCAACTCAGGGAACCAGGGATGGGGAAGGGGTCACGAGAGCCTGACTCCCAAGAAGAAACCAAGCCCCCATCACCCGCACCCAGTTAACCATCCAAATGATGTGCCCTCAGCACCGGGGTTTCTCTTCGCTAGTACTTTCTACAACCGAAGTTCCACTGCTGGTGACAAAAATGATTTGCTTAACGTATCACCCCGTCAGACTGCGCTCCACAAGGCAGGGAGCTGAGTGTGACCCGCCCCGGAACTAAGCACTTGATACAGGGTCAACCACAGGATTCTGGACCTCGCCCGCCCGTCTCCTCCTCTCTTCCTGCTGCTTGGAGAACAGAGACAGCCCATAAAAGCTCCCCAGGCTGAAGGGGTGAAGGCCCCCGCTCCGCCCAGGACCAGCTCTGACCTGTGCTCAGACCATCCCTCCGCCCCTCTTCTGGGATTTTTCTCTCCGCTCCACGCACTAAAACAGGAGCCGCACTTAACCGACTCCTGCTGCTCCGGCCGGGCTCCAGTCCCCGCGCTTGGAGCTGGCTCTTCCACCTTGTACTACCGCAGCTGCCCCCGACCCCGCGCACCAAGCGTATACAGCCTTCACGCATCCCCAGACACCGAATGCGTGCCCAGTCCGCGGCGGGCGCGGCTCCACGCACCCCTTCAACCCCCTCCGCCTGGGAAAACGGCTCCCTCTCTGGGCGGCGCCCGCAGCCCCAGACCCCTGGCTCACTTGGCCTTGAAGCGGCTCACTCCGGCCGCTGTCTCTGCCATGTTGCCGCCGCCGCGGACGCCGTCACTCCCGCTGGAATCTGTCAGAGATGCCGCAGCCGCGTGAGGCAGATCGGACGCCTTACTCCACACTGCCGGCGCGCTGCGATAGCGTCACCATCTGCGACCACTATGGCGTCATCAGCACTACGCGCACTGCGCCATCTTTGATGTGGGCAGTAGCTGCTCCTACAGGGGAAGCTGCGGGAGAGCGTTTCCGTTTTGGAGGATGGGAGTGTGGGGCTTCCTAGAGGGACCTGTGGCGGGGTTCGCCAGGGATCTGATCTTTTAATGGAAATAAAAAAGGTATTCGTGGTAATCCCAAGATTACTAAAAAAAAAAAAAAAAAAAACCCAACCAAAACCGTTGCAGTTGAGTCGATTCCGACTCATAGCGACTCTATAGGACAGAGTAGAACTGCCCCCTACGGTTTCCAAGGAGCGGGTGGTGGATTCGAACTACTGACCTTTTGGGTAGTAAAGTAATCCCAAAATTCCTGCCTCCTCGGCATTCTGGGATATGGGGTCAAGCGCGCTCTGGTGAACCAGTCCCTGCCTGAGGGGGCTCAGTCTGATATGATAAATTGCACAGCTAAATGAATAAAGCGGCGAATTTCAGAGTCATTCAGACGTTTATTGAACGCTTTATACGGACAAAGCACTGTTCGAGGCACTTGGAAGACAACAATAAACAAAAGTTTAGTAGCTCACGTTCTAGTGGGTGGGTTGGAACCGGCAAGAGAATCATAATAGTTAAGTGCTGTGGAAAATATAGTTCAGGGTAAGGGATGGTGGAGTGCAGGAGGTGTGATTTTAAATGGGGTAGGTGGAGAAGGGGTCTTTGAGAAGAAGTAGGCTGAGGAACAGCCAGTGCAAAGGCCCTGGGGGGGCTGCATGCCAGGTAAGTAGCAGGAGCAACAGAGTGTGGCTGCAGGAAGTGAGCGGGAGGAAAGGAGAGGAAGTCAGAGATCATGGGAGGGTTTTTTATGGGCTGTTGTAAGCAGTTGATTCTTCCACTGAGTTCAGAGTTTGTGCTACTGGCTGTGAAGCTGGTAAAAGAGGTTGGCAGAAAGAAACCTGGAAAGAGGCTAGGAGAAAATGATCAGAGACAGGAACCAGGCGAATGAAGAGTGAGGGCAAGACCGTTCCAGGCAGGCGAAACAGCCAGTGTAGAGACCCAGTGGTGGGAAAGAGCCTAGAGAATTCGAGGGTTAGGCCAAAGCGATTCTGGGGAGCTGAAGGGAAGAGACAGGAGAGGTAGGCGGGGCCAGCAAGCACACAGGCACCGAGGTAGGCCAGGCCTGGGCTCCGCTTTTATTTAATCCTCTATGTACAAGGTACCTTGGCCCTGAACCTCCCACACCCCAGCCCCGCTGCTGCCTTCCGGGGCGGTCTCAGGCTCCTCCTCTGGTACGCTCTCGAGCTGGACATCGTCCTCCTCCAGGAAGTCCGCGAGCTGGGCCAGCTGCCGGCGGATGAGATTGGTGGAGCGATGCACCCGGCGCACGCACCTCAGCAGGCGGGACAGCAGGGCTCGGCTGCGTTCCTGGCGCCGGCCCCAGGCCTCGCGCAGCTCACGGTAGCAGTTGTGGTCGGCCTGCTCGGCAGGGCCAAGGGTGGCTCCGCAGCCCAGGGGGCAGCGCCGCTGGGCCCTGTGCTGGCAGTGCTGCCGGTGCTCGGCCAGAGCCCGGCGTGGCACCCGCGCGGAGCAGCCCTCATTGGGGCAGGCCATCGGCTCGAAGGGGCATGAGTCCTGGTGTCCCTTACGATGGGCCAGGGGGCACGTCACCAAACAGCCAGCCTCAGCGTTCTTGCACTGGGGGCAGGGGAGGGCACCTAGTGAGCCAAACCAGGTTGGGCATTGCCAGCTGGGCCGCCCACGGACTCACAGCCCCCTAGTCCCCCAACTCTACCACATTCCACAGACCAGGAACCAGCGAATTGGGGGCATCCCAAGCTCATCTGAGGACTGGTAGGGAGAGGGGAAGGAACAGCGGACAAACGCATGGAGATGGGAGCCTAGCCGTCCCAGAGGCGGGCAGAGTCTGAGAGCAGGGAGGGACATGGTTGCGTGGGTCTGGTAGGGCTTGTACACCAGGATTTCTTTTTACCCCTGCAAAACTTGAAGCCTGTCACTTCCCCTTTTTGACCCTTAGTTTCCCCATCTGTAAAACTAGGGAGCTGGAGAGTAATGGCTGGCATGCCAGGTACTCCATCCTCTAAAAATCCTCTATCACCCCCATTCACAGCTAAGGGCCCAGTCACACAGCAAGTAAGTGGTAGAGCCGCGATTCAAACTCAGCCAGGTCTGACGACCCCAAGGATGCAGAGCAGAAACCAACCGTCAGCTCTGTCTGAAGATGGGGTTCTCCTCCCCTCTCCTAGCTCTGCCCCTCCTGCTCTCGAAAGGGTGATGAGGGGGTGTGGGAGGGGCTGCCGTGAGCTACCTTGACTTCCAGGCGGCCAATGATTTTCCGGAGTTTATTCACGTGGACCATGCTTTTCCATTTCACCTCTTTCCTACAGCACGGACAGGTCTTCTGCCTGGAAGGAGGCGCGTGCCCCAGGTGGGGGTGAGCGGGAGAGTGGGGAGGGGGCAGCGCCAGCCATGTGCCTCCCCTGGCTGGGCCCTCCCTGGGTGACCCTTTCCTCGCCAGCCCCAGCTGGAAGGAGGCATGAAGGAGCCACTACAGGGAGCTTTCAGAGGGTGGGGTGACTCTGAGGCTCAGGCAGTAAGGGGCGTGGGGGCTGCAGACACCATGGAGGGCTCCCCACACATCTTAGTGTTGGCTTTGGTGGCTGAACCTATGGCCATCGTGACCCAGTGCTTGGCCAACCTTCCCCTGGCCTCCCCGCCCCTTGGGTGCCCAGGACACCTGGCTAGCCAGCGGAGGATACACTTCTTGCAGAAGATGTGGCTGCATGGCAACCTCACCGGCCTCTTGAGCACCCCATGGCAGATGGAGCACAGGAAGTTGCAGTCGGGAGGGCTGGCGAAGAGGTTGAGATCATACCCTCCACTCTGCAAAGGCCGGAATGTCAGGGCTGGGACCAGGATCTGACCCCCACTCTACATACCCAGAGGTCGAGATTCCCAACAAGCTTTGGGCAGGTAGCTGAGCTGCATGAGAATCCTAAGTAGAGGAGCTGGGTCAGCACCTGCTTTGACTTCCCTTCAACCAGCCCCAGGCTGAAGAAGCTGGTCTTCGCCTGGAGTTAGACCTGGCTGGAGGCGCCCTCTGAAAGGTCCCCCTGCCCCACATGGGGGGGCTGCAACTCAGTGTCCCCCCTTTATCAGAGGAGTGGGGTGCAGCCCAAGCCCGTCTCCAGAACTGGGCACAGATCTAAGAGCAGGAGGCACGAGGCCTGGGCTCACCATGATCTGGGTCAGGACGGCAGCTTCACTGACCTGCAGGGCGCAGGGGCCTCCATTTCACAGCGGGAGGGGGCCGACATCACAGTGGCATTGTCGGGCTCAGGCCAATCACAGCCCTGGCCCAGGGCCCTCTGGGACCTTGCATGGCCTGGCCCCTGCTCTCCTCTGGCGGATCACAGGGAGGGGTGGGGCAGCCGCCACCCAGAGCCCCTGCGCTTGGGGGTGGCTGACCACTACTCCCCAGGCTGTACTGGGCTGAGACTTGAGCAGGCTCAGAGTTGCCCCCTCTGCCCCCCACCTCAAACAGGCTGCCCAGGTAGCGAGGGCTTCAAGAGCTTGGGGGCTGTGTGACTTTAACCAGGATCCAGGAGCTTGGGTGCTAGCTCCAGAGCAGACCAGGGCTGTGAGGACCTTATTCGAGTGCAACCTGCAGAGTCCCACAGAGCTCAGGGAGGCCCCTGGGTGTGCGGGGAAAGCCCTCCAGAGCAGGTCACCTGGAATGATCCGGACAGACTCATGAAACAAGCCATCAGATAACCAAGTATAACTTGTGGGACCAGCATGTTCCCACAGGTGAAGAACTAAACAGGAAACGGCAAGTTCAGAGCTGTTGGGGTGCCAAGCTCACCTAGGTCTCGCTGGACAAATCCTAGGAAACCTAAACCCTATCCTCAGAGCAAAGCTTCGACCTGGAAATCTTACACTTCCATCCTTGCTGGCCCAAGCCACTCACTTCACCCCAGGGCACCCTCCCCACGGTATGGAGGCCCAAGGGATACGTCTGGGGTACGGACAGAAAGATCAGGGTTCACAACCCGTATATTTGCTACTTGCCGACCCGGGAGACCCAAGTCCTACTCCAGTGAGGAGTCCGAAGCATCCCCCGGGGTTCTCCCCTCCAAAGCTTCCTTGGTGCCAGCATCAATAGATGCATCTCCCAGACCAACAAACGTGGCTGCAAAAACACCCACACGCGAGTTCACCAAACAAACAGCTTTATTTGAGATAAGGAGAACCAACCCTCCCCACCCCGCGGTTCCGGAGGCGTTGTCCGCAGGCTCTGGCTTCAGGGACCTGCGGAGAGAGGAAGGGTCAGAGGCGGAACCGGGCAGGCGGCACACCGAGGCCTGGATGCGGCGGCGCCTGTCGGGGCCTGGGTTTCAGCCGCCCACATCGAGGCAGTTGGCGGCGAGCGGAGGCCCCCGGTGGCTCTGGGCGCCGAATCTCACCCGTGGCCACGGACGAGGCCGCAGGCGATTTTCAACCAGCGCCGGGCTCCCCGCCCACCACCCACGGGATCACCACCCAAGGGACCACCGCTCCGGGGGCCTCGGCCAGGGTCTGCCCGGCGCAGACTTGGACATGCGAGAGTCGCAGACGTACCTAGCGACGCGGAACCTGTGCTGCGGGAGAAAGCACGAGGCTGACAGGAGGCGCTGCGGCAGGCCTGCATTTATAGCGGCACCAGCACGTCAGCATCCGCCCGCTCCCGCCGGCGCCTTCCGGCCGCGGGTGGTGGGGCGGGGGCGGGGGGCAAGGCGCAGGCGCAGAAGCAGGCGCACCTAGATCGTGTGGGCGGAGCGTCGCGGCTCGTTCAGGTTCGGGCGGGCGGGCGAGATCTCGCGATGCCTGGCGTGATATAAAAGCCTCCTCCTGGGTTGTGTCGTTCTTCTTCCCCGAAAAAACACGTGAGTTACTGTGGTGATGGCCGCGGCGCGCGGGCAGGGCGGCGGGAATCCGCGGACATCGGGCGGGGGCGAGAGTCACCGTCCATGCCGGGCTTTGCCCGCGGGCGGCCGCGGATGCCACGGTCTCACTGACTGGTTTGTTCTTGTCGCTTTGTTCAGCAAATGGCGGATGACGCCGGTGCAGCGGGAGGGCCTGGAGGCCCCGGGGGCCCGGGAATGGGAACCCGCGGCGGCTTCCGCGGAGGCTTCGGCAGTGGCCTGCGGGGCCGGGGTCGCGGCCGGGGTCGGGGCCGGGGCCGAGGCCGCGGAGCTCGCGGAGGCAAAGCCGAGGACAAAGAGGTAGGTCCTAGGTTGTGCGCCTGGGGCGGGCTCGTGGGCGGCGATGGCCCGCCAGGCCTCCGTTCACCGCGCCTGTTGTCCCTCCAGTGGCTCCCCGTCACCAAGCTGGGTCGCCTGGTTAAGGACATGAAGATCAAGTCCTTGGAGGAGATCTATCTCTTCTCCCTGCCCATCAAGGTACAGACGGGCCGCCGGGCACATCCAGGGCCTTGGCGGAGGAGTGGGCGGCGGGGTGGGGGGGTCTCGCTTGGGCTGGGATTGGAGGCCTGGTTTCAGGTTCTGCCGTTTTCCAGCCATTGAGAGGCGCAAGGCTCTGATTTTCGAGTGGAACGTTTGTTGAACCGTGTGAGTGGTGGTGTTCGTCTGACACCTTTTAGGACCGGGTAGGGGGATTAGAAGGCTGGACAGCTTGAACGCACGACTATGGGTGTTTTTAAAGTTTGGGTTTGTGTTTAACTAAGAGCTTCAAACTGGTTCGCTCCAGTTAGAACTCTAGAATTTATATTTTCAACTTAAATTTACTGAATCAAGAGTTACACTAAGATAATATTCAGAGGTGATTCTTGTCTCCAGCTTTCTCAGAACTTGTTAGGAAAATACATGTTTAACAGACTTTTGAAGCTGTTTGAAGCCTTGGTTTAATCTTTTTAGTAAACATATCACGTTAAGTTTTCCCTTTTCTGCAGGAGTCTGAGATCATTGACTTTTTCCTGGGGATGGCCCTCAAGGACGAGGTTTTGAAAATCATGCCTGTGCAGAAGCAGACTCGCGCCGGCCAGCGGACCAGGTTCAAGGTACCTTGGCTTTTGTGGGGCCTTTTGTGCCTGCGGGTCTGTGAGACTCTCCCAGCTCTGCGTAGTCACACCTGCCTGAACACGTGTGATTTTCGTAATGGGGAGAGAGACGAAGGATCTCCTCGGGACGTCGGATAGGCCTCCTTGTGGCCTTTCTTTCCTTGAGGGGCGCAACAAGCTCTGGGCGCTGGGCACTGACGCTGGGCACCTCGGGGTCTGGCCACAACCCGTTTCATTGTGTCTGCAGGCATTTGTTGCCATTGGGGACTACAATGGGCATGTCGGTCTAGGCGTTAAGTGCTCCAAGGAGGTGGCCACCGCCATCCGCGGGGCCATCATTCTGGCCAAGCTCTCCATCGTCCCTGTGCGGCGAGGCTACTGGGGGAACAAGATCGGCAAGCCCCACACTGTTCCCTGCAAGGTAGGAGGCTGCAAGTTGGGAGAGGGGACCTGCAAAGGACTGTGTGACTTTCTGGGCCCCTGAACTCTGTGCCCTTCTAGGTGACTGGCCGCTGCGGCTCTGTGTTGGTGCGCCTCATCCCCGCACCCAGAGGCACTGGCATAGTCTCGGCCCCTGTGCCCAAGAAGCTGCTGATGATGGCCGGTATTGACGACTGCTACACCTCGGCCAGGGGCTGCACTGCCACTCTGGGCAACTTTGGTAGGTTGCGCACACGTGGGGACCACTCTGGCCTCTGTTCCCAGGATCTGTCTGGGGTGGGGGTTGTCTGAAGAAAGGCTCCACCTCTCTGATGTTTCCCACTCTCTAGCGAAGGCCACCTTTGATGCCATCTCCAAGACCTACAGCTATCTCACCCCTGACCTCTGGAAAGAGACCGTGTTCACCAAGTCTCCCTACCAGGTACCATCTGCTGCTTGAGTGGGGCGGAGCTGTCTTTAGTCTCAGCAGCCCACCTCGTGAGGGAGCCCAGAGGATGGGTGGCAGTGTGTCTGGGTGTGGTTAAACCCTCATTTGTCTTTTCAGGAATTCACTGACCATCTCGTAAAGACCCACACCAGAGTCTCGGTGCAGAGGACCCAGGCTCCAGCTGTGGCCACCACATAGTGGTTTTTATACAAGAAAAATAAAAAGAATTGTCTGTTAAAACTTTTTGTGTTTTTTTCTCACAAATCTAGTGGTGGCTGAATCTGTGGGGGTGGGACCGGCCAAATCAGGCGGTTGTCCTGGGCGGTGTAAACCGGTCTGCCTTCAGTTAGCAAAGGCTGGCGATCACACCCATCCAGTGGTGCTGGAAGGCAGGCCTGGTGATCTCCCATAAAGATCGCAGCGGAGAAAACCTTGCAAAGCAGTTAAACTCTTAACACAGGCTCTCTGTGAGTCAGAAGGGACTTGATGGCACTGGGTTTGGGATTGAGTTGGAGGCAACACGGGAAACCTGGACAAGTTCGTCACTTTATTTCAGAAGTAAAACTGTGACAGGAAGGGGCTCAGGCAGCAGCTGGCTCCTTTGCAGCTTTTCTCTCAGCCAGCATCCTCTGCTTCTGTTTGGCCAGGCACTTCCTGGCAGAAAAGTGGGCCCCCAGGTCGTGATCTAGGGAGGGGAACAGGAAGTCATGAACCATTTCCGCCATGAGGATATTGAACCTTCTCAAACGCAGGGGAGCTGGGGTGGAATGGCCACAGGAGGGACCTGAGGTGACGGTTCTCAGATAATCAGTGAGGCCCGAGTCCTGTCCCCAGTCTAGCCTTAACTGGCCAAGGGTCAGCCATGGGTAGTGACACGTTTATAAACCTTCCCAGGTGGTTCTGTGAAGAAATGAGACCCACTTGGGGCAGCTGTGTGGGGAAGCAGGACCCAGGGGCCCTGGGGAAAGCAGGCAGGCACTCACAGCGGTCCTGGTAGGCCTTGGACACCTGGGCAAACTGCTCCAGCTCGTTGGCACAGTTCTGCTTGTAGCTCTCGCCTTCCCGCTGCTGGCAGGCCTGCATCCTCTCCTGGATGATGTTAACGATCTCCTGGTCAACTTTGCTGGAAGAGGGGGACAAGCAAGGCAATCTGAAAAGAACTGTTGCCCTGCACCCAGGGAAAAATCTAAAAAAAACCCAAACCCGTTGCCAACGAGTCAATTCTGACTCACGGCAACCCTGTAGGACACAGCAGAACGTCGGTAGTTCAAAACCACCAGCAGCTCCAGGGGAGAAAGATGTGGCGGTCTGCTCCCGTAGTAAAGATGTACAGTCTTGGAAACCTCTAGGGTCGCTGAGCTGGAACTGACTCCACGGCAGTGGGTTGGGTTTGGTCTGGAGCCCTGGTGGCACAGTGGTTAAGAGCTTGGCTGCTAACCAAAAGGTCAGCAGTTCATATCTACCAGCCGCTCCTTGGAAACCTCATGGGGCAGTTCTACTCTGTTTTTTAAAATCTTTATGGGAGCAGACTGCCACATTTTTCTTCTGCAGAGCTGCTGACCTTTCGGTGAGCAGCCAGGTGCTTAACCATTGCGGCACCAGGGCTCCTTGTACCCAGGGAAAGTAGGGTCAAAGCAGGACCGTGGCCCTCCTCCCCCATGGAGCCATGGATCCCCAGGGAGCACAGCCTGGCAGGACACACTGCTGCTGCACAGCTGGGACCACTGAGGCGCACGAGGCCGGGCGCAGGCACGTACTAGTCCCTCCGCCACTGCATTTCTGCCTCGAACATGCACAGGACGTCCTTCTCCTCGCACTCAGTGATGTCGGGCACGCGGCGGAACTGCCGGTGGTAATAGTAGTATCTGTTCTTGGCGTGCTGCCGCTCGATGAAGTCTGCAGAGAGAAACCCAGGTCAAACGGCCCATCGGTGTGGGAAGGCGGCAGTTTCCACGTTAGCCGCGGAGGGGGCAGATGTCCCCAATGTTCCCAGCTTTTACAGAAACGGGCACTCTGTCTCCAAGAAGAGGTGTCACGGTGACAGTCCTAAGAAGGACTAGGGGACCATGTGGCATCACTGTTTACTGTGTGCTGGGCATCATCCTCAGCTCCTGCATGCACCGTCTCACTGTCCCCGCAACAACCCTCAGCAGCAGGTCCTTTTCATCTACAGACAGAGGGCTGAGGGCTACAGACAGCTGGGAGTGACAAACAGGGACTGGAACCCAGGCCAGCGGCCAAGACCCCTGCTGTGCAGACCCCATTCTCTGGTGGGAGCCCAGCCCCTGCTAAAGACCACACCCTGCACAGCACAGGGGCCACCACCCTGAGTTGTAGTTCAGCTCTGCCACCGCTCACCTTTGGGCCTTAGCTTCCCCATCGGTACATTGCCAAGTTGAACCTAATGAGATCACATCCAGGCATCTGAAACACTTTCTAAGAAATCACTGCATGAGTTGGGCCCTCTGCTATACTGATTCCAGAGCCTCCGGGAGTGGTGCAAATGGTTATACGCTCCACCACTGGCCAAAAGATTGTCGTTCCCGTCCACCCAGAAGAGCGTCGAAGACAGGCCTGGCGATGTGCTTCCAAAAGATCACAGCTCTGAAAACCCTAGGGAGGAGTTCTGCTCTGCAAACACGGGGTCACCATGAGTCGGAATTGACTCGACAGCTACTAACAAACAGAAAAGCCATATGAGGCACTGGTGGGTCAGTGGTGGAACTCTCGCCTTCCATGTGGAAGATCTGGGTTTGATTCCCGGCCAATGCACCTCCTGCGCAGCCACCGCCCATCTGTCAGTGGAGGCTTGCGTGTTGCTATGATGCTGAACAGGTTTCAGTGGAGCTTCCAGACTAATAGGGACTAGGAAGAAAGGCCTGGTGATGTACTTCAAAAAACCAGCCAATGAAAACCGATGGATCACAACGGGTCGTGGGGTCGTGGGGATGGCAAAGGACTGGGCAGCATTCTGTTCTGTTGTGCATGGGGTCATCATGAGTTGGGGGCCAACTCCATGGCAAGTAATGACAGAATAGCCACCAGAGAATGATAAGTGCCCCTAATGTGATCTGTCGACCAGGTGAATTGATTAATTAAATGAGTGGATGACTTGTGACTGAAGTCAGAGCATGCTCTCAGGCTGCTCCACTGAGCTTGACCCCAAAGGGGGCGACCCAGACCAGTGCTGAGCAGCCTGTTGGGGACCAGACATGGGGATGCGGGCAGCTCACATGCTGGGCACACACAGAGGGTGAGTTGCAGCACGTCCAGGTTGGGGGGACCTTGGCCATCACTGAGCATCCTGTCGTTTTGTGAGCAGGTAACTGTTGCCCAAAGTGGGCAAATGACCACCCTGACAGTGGACAGCCGGTTAACGGGAGCCTACCCCACACAGCACTGTGGGGAGACTGAGGCCCAACAAGCCCAGGTCACAGATGATTGCGACCCACAAACTTCTGATGCTCAGGGAGGCCGGTGGCCAGGGGTGTGGTGGAGGGGCTTCCAAGGGGCAGGACTGAGAGTGTGGTTCCCTGTGTAGGAGGTGCGGTGGGGGTGGGGGTCCCAGAAGGTAGGGCCCTGGGTGCAGGGAAACCAAGGAGGCAGAGGACCCGAGGGAGACTCCCATGGGGCAAAGCCAGGGTATTGGGACCAGGGGGGTGGTGGGTATTCGGTGAGGTCTGGGGTGCAGCGGGAGGCGGGGTCCATGTGAGGCACCACAGCTGGGGACGTTTGAGGAGCAGGGGTCCTGGGGACGGTGGTGGTGGGGTTCTGCAAGGCAAGGCCTGGGGTGCAGTGGGGGGTCCATGTGAGGCCACAGGGCCCGGGGATGTGCAGGAGTGCAGTGCCAGGGTCGATACAAGATGACAGGACCCGAGCATGTTCGGGGAGCAGGGGTCTCGGGAGCGGCAGGGGGGTGTTCCGGGCGGCGAGGCCGGGGGTGTGTTGGGGGGCGTCCATGTGAGGCGCCATGACCCGGGGATGTTCATGGAGCGGGAATCCCGGGGACGGTGGGGGCGGTTCTGGGAGGCGAGGCCTGGGGTGCAGTAGGGGGCTCCATGTGAAGCGCCATGACCCGGGGATGCCCGGGGGGGCGGCGCGGCCCGGGGTTCGTACCTCTCACGAGGGTCACGGGCCGGTCCACGAGGAAGTCGAAGGCCTTGGTCAGGTAGGTGATGGGGTTGGGCAGCGAGGTCTGCGGCGATGGCGCTGGCGTGCGGCGCGGGGGCTCGGGGTACACGTCCTTATCCCAGCTGTCCGGCATGGCGGCGACGGGCGGCAAGCTCGGATCCCCGGCCTCGGCCTAGCTGCCGCGGCCTGCTTCGCCCGCTGCGAAGGACGCTCGGCCGGCCGCGCCTGCGCACTGTCGGGCGGCGGCGCGAGGCACCATGGGACTTGTAGTCCGTCGGTCCCCCGCCTTGGCCTGTCTCCGCACACGCCTCGCAGCACGGGCGCCCCCGCGTGGGACCTTGGCGCCGTTGCACCCGCGCCTCCTCGGTCTCCGTTCACCGAGCGTCTGCTACGTGCTGGGCGCTTGTCTGTGCGCTTGGAATACACCAGTGAACAATATAGACAGCCCTGCTTACCTCCTAAGAGGAGACAGACAATGAGCACAGGCATAAGTAATAAGTAAACTATTCATTCAGTGCCTGCTATGTGGCAGGGAGCAAGATAGATATATTGTTGTTATTAGCTACCATTGAGTCCACCCAACTCGTGGCGACCCCATGTGTCAGAGTAGAACTGTGCACCACAGGATTTTCATGGCTATGACCTTTCAGAAGTAGATCGCCAGGACTTTATTCCGAGGCACCTCAAACATCCAACCTTTCAGTTAGAAGCGAGTGTGTAAACCATTTGCATTACCCAGGGACTTCAGAGAAACACAGCCCTGCTCATATGGGGAACACATGCCAAACCTCACATTAGGAACTCTGAGAAACAGCCCTTGGGCCCAAAGAACCTTAGTACCTGAGCAGCATAGAATCTCAGCAACTAGCAATGCAAAACCCACAGCCCCGTAGAGCCCTCTTAGACCTGTAAAACTCCATCGTTATAGGTACAGAACTCCACAACTATGGAATCTCTGAACCAAAACGCAAGAGGGTTCAATCGTTCAATTCCTTTTTCATTCAAAACTTAAGTTCAAAATTTAAGCTCATGACAGTATCTAAATGTTCTTGGATCACAGTTTTTAGAGCATCAAACCTGCATCACAGAGAGAGTCTGATCCCCACGACCTCCATCTCTGCTGTTTGTCTAGGCTGACCTCCCAGCCCCCAGGACAGGAACCCCCTCTGCCTCCTTCTCAGCAGACTGAACTCTGACCCTCCTCTTAGAAGCTGCCAGAGAGAAGTCCCTCAAACGGGGTACCTCGCCCTCCACCTGGCCAAGTTGCTGCTGTCCCGGGGCAGAAAACAGACTGAGCATGACCCACTTCCAGGGCCACCAAGGAAAGGAGTCCCCCACCCCAGGCTGCCTTCTGATGCCCTCCCTGCCCTGGCCCAGGCTGCCCCTGGCACCGGAGCCCATGCCTGCCATGAGAGATGACCCAGCTCCCTGCCAGGAGCTAAATCTGGGACCTGGCTGTTGTGTGTTCTGGCCCTGCCACTACACCTCTGGTGCCTGGCGGGGAGGCCCCTTCCTGGGCCTGCGGAGACAGCCACCATGGTCAGTGGGGCCAGGGCGACGGTAGCAGGGTGGGGTAGGCTGGGGCAGAAGTATCCCCCAGCAGGGACAGTCCTGGGGTCTGTGAGGGGTGGGTGATTGGAAGGGGCAGCAAGAAGGCCAGTGCTGGGGTGGCTGGGCCTAGAATGGGCAGGGAGATGAACAGATGACAGCAGCCACCTGCCCACATGGATCTACCCCCTCCGGGGCCCTGCTGGCCCAGCCCGTGAGCACGAAGCCTATGGGCGAGGAGGGCTGTGCCCTGGGTGCGGGTGCCATTCCAAAGACACAACAAGTATCCTCCTTCTGTCCTGTAGACGGATGACAGAGGCAGTGAGGACTGTCTTGGGTCTCAGTCCGGGGTCTCTAGCCCACTCCTCCAGGTCTGGGCTCTGGGACCATCCTCAGGGATATCCCCACGCTGATCTCCCTCCCCTTCTTCCCCCCAGTCCCACCGGAAGTTCTCTGCCCCTCGGCATGGGCACCTAGGCTTCCTGCCCCACAAGAGGAGCCGCCGGCACCGGGGCAAGGTGAAGACATGGCCACGGGACGACCCCAGCCAGCCCGTCCACCTCACGGCTTTCCTGGGCTACAAGGCGGGCATGACACACACTCTGCGTGAGGTGCACCGACCAGGCCTCAGTGAGTCACTGGGGGCAGGGGGAGGGGGGCACCCTGCCGGGCCCGACCATCTGGGGAACGTCCCAGAAGCTAGGAGACAGAACTCGGCTCTGAGAGTCCAGGAGGGGAAGCTGAGGTCCAGATAGGGCCAGGCCCTGCCCTCTCGTGAGAACGACCATCTGGCAAGTGCAGGAATGACTCTGACCTTTGCCTTCATAAGCACTGACCAGGGGCAGCCCTTCAGGGGGCTCTGTCATTGCCCTCATTTTACAAGCGAGGAAATTGCCGCAGAGAGCAGTTAAGAAAATTGCCCAGTCACCAAGATAGTAAGTGGAGGAGCTGGGGTTCAAACGCAGGTGCGTTATAAATACACATAACACATAATATTTAGTATATAACGTATGATATAATATTTTAACATAGAAATATACATAACATATATAATGTATTTAATAATGTATATATGTATAATGTATGTACTATGTATAGATATAATGTATTTTAATATAGAAATATGTAATATATATTATGTAATATACAACACATACAATGTATATTTTAACATATAGATATATATACCATATTAATACATAACACACATGTATATTTTAGTATATAAATCCATATAACACGTAACATGCAAGATATAACATATATTTTAACATGTATATAACATATGATACAATATTATATTTTAATATATGTAACACATGTAATATATAACATATATAATTTAACAATATATTTTAATATATAAATATATAACACATAATATGTAATATATAACACATAATGTATCATATAATAATATATTTGAACATATAACACATAACATATATGATAGAAAAGAGCCCTGGTGGAGCAGTGGTTACGGAGCTTGGCTGCTAACCAAAAGTTCGGCAGTTTGAGTCCACCAACTGCTCCTTGGAAACACTACGAGGCAGTTCTACTCTGTCATATAGGATTGCCATGAGTCGGAATCAACTCGCCGGAACAGGTTTTTTTATGATATAACAATATATTTTAATATAAAATATACAACATATAATATGTAATAGATAACATAATATGTGATATAATAATATACTTTAATACATTACACGTTTTAATATATATATACATATATGTACACACACACCCCCCACGATCTTTTCGTGTTGAGATCATTGTAGACTCACATCGGATGTAAGCAATAATACAAAGAAGTCCATGTGCCCTTCACCCAGTTCCCCCAGTGGGAGCATCTTGCAAAACCATGGTCTGAGACCACACCAGGGTACTGACGTGGGTACCACCCAGCATCTTATTCAAATTGTCCAGTCCTCCTGCATTCGCTTGTGGGGTGTGCATTTAGTCCCGTGTGTAGATCTGTGTGCCCACCGCCTCAGTCATGGTTCACAACATTCCATCCCGAGGGTCCCTCGTGTTGCCACGGCCACCTTCCTGCTGCCCCCTAACTTCCTGGCAACCACTAATCTGTCCCTCATCTCTCCTAATATATTTTTAAATCATATACTTGTTTTGTTTCATGTCAGCCTAAGAAAGAATATCCATCAATCATGCGTTTTTACTCATAGCTTTTTCTAGAACTCACCAAGATACATTTACAGCTATTAAAAGCTGCTTGTTTGTACCCACCAAAGGAGGCCAGCCCCCACCCCCTGGGGACACTGCCCTGGGCTCTTGGCTCTGTGCTCTCTGAGCCCATCCCCTGTGGTTTGGTGGGGAAACTGAGGCTGGAGTAGGCCAGGCCTTGCCTGAGATCTCCAAGTCAGAGCCAGCCTGGCCCTACCTGGGGACCCCTGGCAGAACAGGGAGAGAGAAGGGGCAGGGAGCCGGCACGGTGAGTGCTGGAGGTCAGCACGGAACTCCCAGGGGTGGGGGGTCCTGTGGCCGGCTCCTCCGCTCCATCTCCGTCTCGGGAGGTTCCCCTTCATGCCTGTCCCTGGGTCTCTTCCAGAAATTTCCAAGCGGGAGGAGGTGGAGGCAGTGACAATTGTGGAGACCCCGCCACTAGTGGTGGTGGGCGTGGTGGGTTACGTGGCCACCCCTCGCGGCCTGCGGAGCTTCAAGACCATCTTCGCGGAGCACCTCAGCGACGAGTGCAGGCGCCGCTTCTACAGGGACTGGTGAGAGCCCTGTGGGGGCGGGGTGAGGAGGGGCCTGTGGGGGCGGGGTGAGGAGGGGCCCTATGGGGGCGGGGTGAGGAGGGGCCTGTGGGGGCGGGGTGAGGGCTTGGGGGCCAAGTGGCTGGGCGGGCCCTTCCGTCCCCTTTTCCTGAGACTTCAGCCCTGTGCTGGAGCGATTGGCAGGGGGCGGGGTGGGGGGGAGGGAGAAGTGTCAACAGTGTGTGGAAGGCAGGAGAGTGTGGGCATGTGTGTGCACATTGTCTTTAATAAGACAGGGGTACTAGAACACTGGTAAGGAAATCAGGATGGGAAGAAATAGAGGAAGTACATATTCTAATCCTCAGGGTTAACTAAAGGGCTAATTTGAGGGAACGTCAGAGCTGGCTCTGAGCTTCCTAGCAGCCAGGGTGAAAAGGGAAACAGGCAACTGAGGAGCTCTGTCATCAGAAGGGGAGGGAGAGGCATTCTCAGGCCTCAAATCTGCCCTGTCACTGAGGCCCGCCCACCTGGGGATCCTTGCAAATGCCTTTTCCTTCTCCTCCTGGAGGCAGAGGCACAGCCCATCTCTCTCTGGGCACAGTTCAGACCCTGCCCCTTCTGGGATGTGACAAGCTTGGGCTCTGGAGTCAGACCAGGTTGTGTCACGTCACCATGGACAAGCCAGCTGACTTCTTGGAGCCTCGCACTGCGGCCCCCCCACCATAAAACGGGGTCATGGGGCTGCTGTGAGGGTTAGCTGGTGTTGTGTGTAAGGCCCTTTACAGAGGAAGTGCTTAGTAAATACCCACTGGCCTTGTTCTTGCTGTCTCTACTGTCATCCACTTGCCCCTTGTCCAGAGCTTCAACTTCTATGAGCCTCAGTTTCTTCACCTGTGCAATGGGAATAATCATTCCTGCCTTCCAGAGTCCTCCTGAGCCCATGGTGTGGTGCCAGGCCACAGTACCATGCCACACTTTAGAAGTGGGGTCAGCAGCCATGGCAATGTGGGCAGGTGGGGCTGGCCTCTAGGTGCCCGGACCACCCTTCCTGAACTCCTGTCCAGCCACCGCTCAGTTTCAGGCCCTGGGAGGTGGGGTGGGTGCCCACCTTACAGAGGGGGAAACCGAGGGAGGGAGAGTCTATGCTGAAAGGTGGACAGGGAACCATCCTGGGGGCCCCAGGGGCAGTCCCAGCAGTGGGAAAGAAGGGAGGGGACATTTCTTGTTCTAAGACCCCTCCCTGGTAGGTTAGGGGGCAGGGCAGGGCAGACCTGGGAGCCATCCCGGCCAGTGCCTCTGAGCGCCCTCCCATGCACGGCTCAGGCATAAGAGCAAGAAGAAAGCCTTCACCAAGGCCTGCAAGAGGTGGCGTGATGCTGACGGCAAAAAGCAGCTCCAGAAAGACTTTGCCGCCATGAAGAAGTACTGCAAGGTCATTCGTGTCATTGTCCACACCCAGGTCAGCCCCAGCCCCATCCACACCCAGTCAGCCGGTCCATCCTCCACCCCAGCTTCCAGGAGCCCTGGAAAATGTCAGCCTAAAAATATCCCATGCCTCGGGCATGGGCCCAGACGGTTTGCTGGCTGGCCACATTGGCTGCTGCAGCCCAAGGACGCTGGGCATGAGTGCACTCTGAGGGACCATCGCCCACTGGCCACTGCCCAGTAGTCAGCCCTGCCATGCCCTGAGGGCCTGGGTCTTCTGCCAAAAGTCCAGTGTGCAGGACTGGCCGCTTCCCGGTGGCACGAGTGTGTGTGTGAGTCAATGTTTGTACCAGAGGTCCAGGGGGGACAGGTAACCAACACCCTCCTAGCTTCTTCTGGAACATTCCTTGGGCACCTTCTCTTGAGGGAAGTCTTCCCTAGGCTCCCCCTCACTAGAGCCTCCCACATCCCTGAGCTCCACCCCACCCTGTTCCTTGCATCTTTGCAGTTCCTGGTTAACTATGTCCTGGGTTAATGTCCATCTCCCTCGCTAGACTTGCACTCCATGGGGGCAGAGTCCATGGGGGCAGTGCCCTAGCACGCACCAAGAGCCTGCTATGCAGAAGGCGTACCACCAATATTTGTTGAGCACTAGGCTGTGACCTGACTTGTCTCCCGCTTCCACCTGTGTGTCCCCCCAGCCCATGCCAGAGACATTTGAAAAAATGAATCAAATCACCTCACACCCTGCACTTGGAATAAAAGCCTTAACTTCTCCCTGTGGCTTACAAGAACAGCCTGACCCAGCCCCTGGCCACCTCTAACCCTATCCTATACCACACTCCTAGCCACATGGTCTCCTTTCTGTTCCACCAACTCCCAGGATCTCCCCTGCCACAGGGCCTTTGCACACGCTATTCTCTCGGCCCAAAAATCTCTCAGATCTCAGCCCAGTGGCTCTTTCTTGTTATTGCTGTCACCTCCTCAGAGAGGCCCTCCCTGACCACCCTCTCTGAAATAATGCCTCCCCCTGCCATGTCCCAGTAGAGCACTTAGCCCTCTCGGAGAGTTTACTTGGTTTCTGACTGTCCCTTGACTCGATGGTGGCTCTAGGAGAGCTGCGACCTATCCGCATCATTCTGTGCTGTGCTCCCAGTGCCTAACACAGCACAGGGCACAGAGCGGGATGAGCGCAGGCGAGAAAGCCTGCTGTGCCCTGTCTGCACACAGGCTGTGACCTGCTGGCCACAGTGCTCCTGCAGATGTGGATGTGACCTGCTGGGACCCAGCCTGCCACACTGTGTCTGTAGATCAGGGGTGTGACCCCTGGGACCCAGCCGACCACACTGTGTCTGCAGATGGGGGTGTGATCTGCTGGGACCCAGCTGGCCACGCCGTGTCCGCAGATCAGGGGTGTGGCCATGCCCTGACTTACAGATGAAGCTGCTGCCCTTCCGGCAGAAGAAGGCCCACATCATGGAGGTCCAGCTGAATGGCGGCACAGTGGCCGAGAAGGTGGCCTGGGCGCAGGCCCGGCTGGAGAAGCAGGTGTCGGTGCACAGCGTGTTCGGCCAGAATGAGGTCATTGATGTCATCGCTGTTACCAAGGGCCGTGGCGTCAAAGGTAGCACAGGGGTGGGAGTGGTGGCTGCAGGGAAGGCTGCCTGGGGGGTGGGGGCCAGGCTGGCTGCTCAGCTGCTGGACCCTCCTGCCGCAGGGGTCACAAGCCGCTGGCATACCAAGAAGCTGCCGCGGAAGACCCACAAGGGGCTGCGCAAGGTGGCCTGCATTGGTGCCTGGCACCCTGCCCGCGTGGGCTGCTCCATCGCCCGGGCTGGCCAGAAGGGCTACCACCACCGCACGGAGCTCAACAAGAAGGTGCGTCCGCAGCTCACGCCATACTCCCAGCCCCAGTAGGTGGGGCGCACCACCGAGACACTGCCTGCCCCTACAAAGGCTCGGAGATGCCCCCACCAGCCCTGAACGGGAGCACACATGGCCGATAGGTGTGGACATGCCGCTGGCCCCAGAGGCCCCCTACTGCCCCAGTGTGCCCCTTCTCCCTACAGATCTACCGCATCGGCCGGGGGCTGCACATGGAGGAGGGGAAGCTGGTCAGGAACAACGCATCCACCAGCTATGACATGACTGCCAAGTCCGTCACACCGCTGGTGAGGGGCGGCCAGGCCGGAGAGGGGGCCTGGCGTGGGCAGGGGCCAGCCCGGAGCCCCTGTGCCTGGCTGGCTGCTACCCTGCCCCAGGAGCTTGGGAGCGGGGCCTGGTGGACCTCTCCTCCACTGTCCCCAGCATTCGGCAGCAGGCACCCACCTGGGTGGACGGGACCCCTGCCGCTCACCGTGCCCGTTCACCTTCTGACATCGAGAGGCGGTGATCAAACAAGCCCCTGGAGGTGTCACCCCCCCGGGGGGCCGGGCACAGGGCCCCTCCAATCACAATGGTGTGGGTTGTTCTCCCAGCGCCCCCTAAATCGGCAGCCCCTTTTCCAGGCCTGGCCCCTGACTCAGCCTCCCCCGCAGGGCGGCTTCCCCCACTATGGAGAGGTCAACAACGACTTCGTCATGCTCAAGGGCTGCATCGCGGGCACCAGGAAGAGGGTCATCACGCTGAGGAAGGTGGGCTGGGGAGTGAGTGTCAGGGCAGGCCAGCAGGAGGAGGGACTCACAGCTGGGGGGGAGGGGGCAGAAAGAGAGGGGTTCTGGCAGGAGCTGGGTGAAACTTCTGGGGAGGGGGAACTGTGGGAGCAAAGATGTGGACTAGGGGTGACAGGTGGGGGACACTGGCCTCCATGCTCCCCTGTCCCATGTCCCCAGTCCCTCCTGGTACACCACAGCCATCAGGCCCTGGAGAACATCGAGCTCAAGTTCATCGACACCACCTCCAAGTTCGGCCACGGCCGCTTCCAGACTGCCCAAGAGAAGAGGGCCTTCATGGTGAGCCAACCTGGTCCCCGGTTGCCTGCTGTTGTCCCCAACCCCCCGTACCCCAGGGTAGAAAGCTGGAGCAGATGGGGGTGGCAGGACGCCCCCTGCACTCATTCACAGGAGGGGGAGCTTTCGGGGTCCAGCCCTGGGCGGTGACTCTTGTTGGAAGAGATGGTAGGGGCCGTCGGAGTGGACGGCAGTGCTCACCGTGGGTGAGCCTGGTGGCTGACCAGGAGCTGTATCCTCAGCCAGACCCCTGTGACAAACGCTCCTCCTGCCCCCCACCCTAGGGCCCCCAGAAGAAGCATCTCGAGGAAGAAAAGCTGGAGGCCTCGGGAGACTTGTAGGCAGCGTGGAATGAACCTAAAGGAGGCCAGGCGCGTCCGCCCCTGCCCCTTCTGGTCTAATAATAAAGGCCTGGAGCTGCTCTTCCCGTGGTGTCTCAGGAATGGGGGGCCCGGAAAGGCCGCACTAGACCGTGACCCGGGGCTCAAGCTCGGGGACAGGACGAAGGGACGCGGCTCTGAGGGTGCGGCCGTGACCACTAACCCAAGCCCAGGCCCCAGGTGCGCTCCGCGGTCCTAAGCTGCGCCCTGGCGTTCGGGGAGGGCGGGGCCTGCGGGCAGGACGGGGCGGGTCCTCCGGGCGGAGCTCCGCGGAGGGATTGGAGGCTGTCCCCCAGGGGGCGGGGTCTCGGGGAAACGGCCTAGGAGTGGTCGTTAGGAGGGGCCGTCAGGAGGGGCCGTCACTGATGGGCGGTGCAAGCGGGAAGACGGGATGGAACAGGTCCTCGGGAGGGGGCGGGGCCTTCTGAGATGGAAGCCGAAACCCTACCCCTGGGAGGGATTGGTCCTCGGAAGGGGCGGGACCTCAGGAGGAGGGTCTCGGGGGGGGAAAGCCTGGCGTTCCTGGATGTGATTGGTCCCCTTGATGCCACGGGGTCCGTGATCCCGAGTGTGACTGGTCCTGAGAGGAGGGGCGGGCGGCGGGGCGGGGCCCGGCGGTCATAGGGTCGGTGGCTTCTGGGCAGTCGGAGGCGGAGAGCGCGGAGCGGGTTCGGCAGCGCGATGTCTTTCTGCAGCTTCTTCGGGGGCGAGATTTTCCAGAACCACTTTGAGCCGGGTACTGCATGCAGCCCCCTCCTGGGAGGGCAGCGGGGCGGGGGCGGCGAAGGAAGGAGGCGTCGCTGTCCTCGGGTGGTGATGGAGCCCCGGAGCTCCTGGGATGAGGGCTAGCGAGGCCGCTGTGGAGGAGCGTACGTTGGTGAGGGGATAGTGGAGGAAGGGGGCCTGGGGGACTCGGAAGGGGGAGGGGACATTATAGGGCTGGGGTCGCTGTCCTTGAGTCCAGACGATGACACGGGAGGACTGTGTCCGGCAGGGGGTCCTATAGGGAAAGGGCAGATGGGGAGGGGGTCGGGACTTCGGAAGGGTGGGGTGCACAGGCGCGGTGGAAGGGCTTGTCCAGGGGTCGCCCCACGGGGCCTGCCCCAGATGTTATTCTGGTCCTCCCTGTTCCTCATACCGGACCCTGCGGGTTTGAAAGTCCGCAGGCACAGAATGTCCTGTTCAGAATGCCGCGTCCCCCACGGCTCAGAGCCTCCTGGGTGGGTAACCTTGGCTTCGTTCCTGGTCCAGTCCCCGCCCTCTTGGCCATCGAAGTTTGAAGTTTGGCTAGATAGCCTGGAGGGTGGATGTTCTGTGAAAGGCCGGCCCTCAGCCTTGGTCCCAGGCTGTGGGAGCCTCTGGTGACTTACTGGGCTGGGCCTGCCTGATAATGGACTAATTTAGTAAAAATATGGACACAGGCAAGACCAGGGAGTCAGTTTTCCTGGGGCTGGATCTCTCCAGGGAGGCAAGTGGCTGGCAGCACGGCTGGGCAGCTGTGGTGCCAGCTGTGACAAGACCACCTGGGCAAAGCCCTGCCCTGAGACTCTCTGGCTGTGGGGCCTTCGTTGTCCCCAGGCTGCTCAGGCAACCAGAAACGCCACTCCCAGGTAGCTGTTGGGCTTTGTCTTTGCTTCCTTCTCAAGTTTCTGGCAAAGGCGTGGTAATTCACAGATACCCGGGCCGGGTGGGGGTGGGGAGATAGGAAGGTGCTTCAGAGCCTCTGGAGGAGGGCTCCAAACCGTTTCCTGTTTTTGAGCTTTCAACAATTTTGCAAGTTAGTTTTGCAACTCTCCCCCCCCCCCCCCCCGCCAGCCGCCAAAGTGAGCTTCTGGGGATGGGTTGAAATCGGTCCTTCTCCCCGGCCCTTCCTTTCCATCTTCCTGGGCTCCCTGTCTGTCCCGGGACCATTCTCCTCCTGCCTGGAGAGCAGGCCAGTGGGTGGGTGGCCAGCTCAGGGCTTCAGCAGTCACTTGCGAAGGGCGTGTCCAGCAGGAGGTGCTGACGGGTGAGAGTGTCACCATGTGGGGCCTGCTTCTGGGTGGGGGTGCTGTGTTCTCTTCCACCTGCCTGGCTTTTTTCCTGGTCGTACAGGGTCCAGCCTCAGCTTCCTCATCTGTAAAATGGAAATGCTAGAGGCACCAGGCTAGTGGGAGAGTCCATGAGATAAGCGTGGCTAGCACATAGCAGGAAGCAGTCAACGCTAGCTCAGCGGTGTGTCTCCCTGCAGAGCCAGCAGTGTGGCCTGTGGCTGGTGGTGTGGAGAGGGTCTGTGCGCACCCTTGGCATGAGGGCAGTGCTGTCTTCCCTTGGGCTGGGAGCCCACCCCCAGAACAGCTGGAGCCCAACGCCTCTTGTTTTGCCTCCTCCTGCCCCCAGGCATCTACGTGTGTGCTAAGTGCGGCTATGAGCTGTTCTCCAGCCGCTCAAAGTACGCGCATTCGTCCCCATGGCCAGCGTTCACTGAGCCCATCCACGCCGACAGTGTAGCCAAGTGTCCAGAACACAGTGGGCTTGGAGTCTTAAAGGTGGGCACCACAACAGGGGGCTCTTCTGTGCTCCCCGACTCTAGGGGCTGAGAGTCTGTCTATTCGAGGCCTCTGGCCCCAGCCAGGGTAGCTGCCCCCCTGGACTACTGGGGGAGTCCGGTGCTGTGGTGTGAGCACAGGAAGCAGGATATCGTTCCTGGTGCCGGCACTAGGACGAAGGTCAACGTCCCCCGTCAGCAGCTCGCTTGGGGGTGGATGTGCAGAGAGGAGCGCTGTCTGCTGGTGGCCCCCACAGGCCATCACTGCAGCTGTGCTTTGTGGGCCGGGAGCTCATGTGGCCGTTGCGTGGTCTTCCCAGGTGTCCTGCGGCAAGTGTGGCAATGGGTTGGGTCACGAGTTCCTCAACGATGGACCCAAGCCGGGACAGTCCCGCTTCTGAATATTTAGCAGCTCGCTGAAGTTCATCCCTAAAGGTGGGTGTGCCTTCCTGCATCGGGGGCAGACTTGCTGAACGTTTTGGGGGTCCAGGGTCAGGGAGCACACTGTTTGTTCTCCGTCCATGTACAATGACCACATCACACTGCCCAGGGTCACCCCGAGAGGCAGCAGCAGAGCAGGGATGGAGGGGATGATGTCCTGCCTCCTTTGCCCGGTTGATCACACGTGTCCCAAAAGGGGCATCCGGGGGCAGAGGAGGCACGACATCAACCCCCTCATCCCTGCTCTGCTGCTGTCTCTTGGGTTGACCTTTCTGGAGATCTAGCCTTTCCCTGTGGTTGGGTGGGTGGAGGCCAAGGGGCTGGCGGTGGCCTTGGACTTGCTCCTCACCCTCTCTGTGCCCGCCTCCCCCACACCGAGTGTCATGGGAGCAGTGCCTGCATCACAGGGCTATCGAGGACAAAGGCAAGCAAAGCCAGGCGCAGGCCTGGTGCATCGTAGACACTCAGTGCCCTGGTTGGCAGTGCTCTCACTGGGCCGTGTGGGTGTCTAGGGAGCTGTGTTTCATTTCCGTGTCTCTCTGAGCTCAGCTGAGACATCCTGGTCTCTGGTGCGGGCCTCCCATTGCATAAAAAAACCGAACCCACTGCCGTCGACCCTATAGGACAGAGTAGAACTGCCCCGTAGGGTTTCTAAGGCTGTCATTTGTCATCTTTATGGAAACCAGACTGCCACATCTTTCTCCTACGGAGCAGCCGGTGGCTTCAAACCACGGACGTTTTGGTTAGCAGCCTGGCCCTTAGCCACTGCCCCACCAGGGCTCCTTTCCCATCACATAAACCCGCCCAAATCCCCACCGTCCACCTGCAGGCCCGCCACCCTGGGGACCTCTGATCCCAGCCCAGTTTCCTTCTCTGTGAAATGGGGCTGTTCACAGCACCTCCCTGCTGCCCTCACCGTGGGGTTAAGCGGGGCGAACTTTCAGCCCTTTGTTGTTATTGTCATTGGTCCGTGTGGAGGAAGAAGAGACTCTGGTTCTCCTACAGGCCTCAGGGGACACAGTGGGGCACACAGACCTCTCCACGTTGGGTGTCTGGTCCCTCCAGCTCCCAGCCCAGGGGCCGTGGGGCACGCCAGCCCAGGGAAAGGTGTCTGAGGTTGTTTCTCTCTCCTCTCTCCTTTCTTTCAGGCGAAGAAGCTTCTGCCTCCTGGGGGAAGTAAGCGGGCAGCCCACACCCCCCAGGTGGCCACACACCTCGGCCACACTGTAGCCACCTCTCGTTGGAATTGGAGCCCACTGAGATTCGGGGAGAGGGCGGGACGGGGCGGGGCGGGGGCTGGGACAGCAGAAGCAAAGCAGGTGTTTCCCGATGGCTCGCACCCCTCTGCACCGGGATGGGGCGGAGGGGCCAAGCGGGTGGCTCGTCTTGGCCTGCGAATCTTGAGGCTGAGACTCTGGGCTTAGCATATCTTGAACACTGCACCCCCAGCTTCTCTCCTCAGCCTGGCTGCCTCTCCCTGCCTGTCTGGGTTCACTCCTGCGGGGCACAATTCCCAGAGGGGCTCCAACATTCACCAAGGCCCATTCCCACTCCCCAAGCTGTGCGAGAGACACAGTGCAAGCAGAGGCTGTCCCAGCCAGCTGTTCCAGCCTGGCCACTGCATGATTCGCTCTGCTTAAATGCTTCCAGGCCCACCAGGGCGCTGATGGTTCGTGACCCACTGGAGGAGCAGGCTGATACACAGCCCCGACTTGTCTATGAGAGGTGAACCCCTGAACCTCAGGTCACAGTCTGTGGGGACACAGCTACCTCACCTGGCTTGGGAAGGCAGCTGTCACTCCATGACCTCCTACCAGCCCCAGGCAGGCTGTGGAGATCCCATCCTACAGTCCACGCCTGCAAAGTCTCTCCCCAGGATGCGGCGCCTGTGCCTTAATGTGTGCACTCCAGAGCTCTTGCCGTCCAGGCGGTGGGAGATGCTGGAGACCCCCTACCTTCTGAATCCTTTCTGGAGCAAGCAGGTGGAAATCAATAAACCAAGGACACCCAGGCCCAGTGTCTTTATTAATGTCACAGGTGTCAGGATGCGCACACCAGGCACAGTTATTTCATTTGTTCCTCAAGTATTTATCGAGCATCTTGTCCATGCCAGGTCCTGTGCTCAGTGCTGGGGACACAGCCGTGAGCAGGACAGGCAGGGTCCTGTCCTGGAGGGGCTCGTGTCTCCCCTGGGGAGACAGACAGGTGGCTGGTGTTCTAAAATGTCAGCAGGTCGCTCCAGGTGTGGGGCTGGCTGGGGGTTGGGAGGGGTCAGCCTTGGCAGGAAGCACTGAGGCGGCCCGGCTGAGGAGCCCGGTTCGGTGGAGCCTCCTGTATATGCTGGGCCTCCCTCCTTGTTGGGAAGATGTCTCCATCTCTGCCCTGCTAGGGGCCAGCAGGGCCTGCTGCTGCCTTAAAATCTCCCAGGGGCTCCGCAGCCCCTCATCCCGATTCCAGCACCTGCCTGTTCCCTGTCTTCCTCCTGCGTGGATCCCTCTGCATCCCAAGCTGGCCACCGCTCAAGTGGAGCCTGGCTCCGGCTGCCCTAGTCATGGCGGGTCCGACGGGTCCTCAGGCTCCGTCCCAGCCCGGCCTTGCCCAGAGGTGGCCCTGCACGTGAGCAAGGAGTGAGCATGAGTGTCTGCGGGCGCAGGGGACATCTTCACAGGCACCCACACGATGAGTTTCGACAGGGACCCAAACGGGGCAGGTACCCATGCAGCAGGAAAGGGTGGCCCAGAGAAGCAGGCTGACTTGCCTGAGGCCACACAAGCGGGAGGATGGGGAGGAGTTTCTCTGTGCCATCAGGGGCCTCTATGCAGGGCCCAGCTCAGAGGTGTTGGATGGTGATGGAAGGCCTGTCAGGGCTGCGTGGGGCACTTCTACCTACACCTGTCTTTTCTGCTTTTCTTCACCCCAAATGAGAAATACCACCTCTGGGAAGTTCTCGGCCACCTCTGAGCCTACCCACAGCAGTTCGAACCCACCCAGCGGCCCTGAGGGAGAAAGACCTGGCGATCTGGTTCGGTAAAGATCACAGCCCAGAAAACCCTGTGGGGCAGTTCTGCTCTGTAACACATGGGGGCGCTGTGAGTCAGAACCAGCCCGACCACACCTAACAGCAACAACTTGGGGGCAGCCACATTGCAGGTGGCTCGTGCTAGGGGCAGGGACCAGCTTGCTGAGCGGTCAGCCCGAGGGCAAGCACTTCCCCCCTCTCACAGCACCCCCAACTCCGCATCCGGAGCCAGCAGTCGCCCGAGTGGATCCCGGGGCTGAACAGCAGGCGCCTCCTCCTGCAGACTGGGCCAGGTGTTCAGGCTCCCTTCCCCGGGCATGGACCTGTAGCAGGGTGGAGCCCAGGCAGTCAGCTAGGAGGGTGCTTGGGATGGGAGAGCAACGGTGGGCAGTGCCTGGGTCCCTGCACTCCAGACACCCCTCACTCATTGGCACATCCACGTTAACAGGATGGGGGTGGGCCAGGAAGATCCAGTGGGGCTGGCACGCGGTGTCTCCCCTGGGGTGGGAGAGCAGGGTAAGCCCGACAGGAAGCCTCCTGGCGTGGATGGAAGGCCGTGCGCAGGGTCTGTCTGCAGGGGCTGCTGGAGGTGGGGATGGTGCTCCCAGCTCCTAGAGTGTTTCAGGTGGGAATCGTAAATCAGCCCGCGCCCCCGTCCTGCTGGGTTACACCACAACCTCCGGATGGCGGCCCCAGTTCCTCCTTGAGAAACAAAAGACTCTTTGAGGGCCAGCCCCCTCCTCTCCCCTGCCTGTGTCCCCTTCTTGCCAGGTGGAGCCTCCGGGCGCAGCGTGGCGAGCGGAGGGTCGGGGTCAGGGGCAGGCGGGACGGGCACCCGGGCGATGGTGGGTGGAGAAAGAAGACATCTGTGTCTGGGACGCCCTCGATCCCAGCAGGAGCCCCAGGCCCAGGGCAGCGCTCATAAACGTTTGCAGAATGGATGAGTGAATTTAAGATGCTTTGGATTTTCACTCGCGGCTTTCCCTTCTCCTGGTTGTGAGTGACATGAGCGGGAGCCGTGACCGTGTTGCGGGTGCGGCCCGGGGGCAGGTCCTGACCATGCGTGGCCGGGGCGTCCAGCGTCTCGAGGGGCGGCAAAGGGTACCGCCAAGCCAGGCCGAGGCCACCGCTGTGCCCCCTGCTCCCATACGGAGCCCTGGTAGGAGGCCCAGCGCGACCACCCCACCCGAGCCCTTAATCCTCAAGGGCATATCCCCGGGGAGCGGACACGGGGACCGTGCGCCGGGCCGGCATGCATGAGACACGCTCGCTCCGCGCTGCGGGTGCCCCGGGGACAGAGTGTGTCTCACCGCGCAGGCGCCTGTGGAGCGAAGGTGGTGCTGCAGTTTTCCGAGGCGCCGCCGGGGGCGCAGTAGCCGCTCTCCTGAGAACCCCGGGTCCCCGCGGTCACAGCCCAGGGACACAGAGTGGTCAGCGCGGGTGACCCCAGTCCTCTCGGCCACGCTTCCTCAACATTCAGGCCCCACGGGGACACGGGCCGAGGCTTCCCTGCGCCCGAAGGTGTGGGGACCGTTGAGGGGACCCACCCTTGCTGAGCTTCGGGTGAATGATGGGTGCAGGGGAGCAGTCGAGCTCCAGAGTGCCCCTTCCTGAGTCAGTCGGAGCGGGGCCAGGCCCGGGGCCGACCTGGGAATGGCGGGAGGCAGGTGGAGGCAGGACGCTCCCAGCCAAGCTCCAACCACTCTCCAGGGCAGTGGGCGGGGCCCCTTTACTGATGCCCTGCCCCTCTCCCCCTGCGGCCACCTGGCCCGCCCCGGGAACTAGGTCCCAGGGCTTACCTCCCTGCATCTCTCCCCTGCCCACTTCTCTTCCCACAATTGCGACATCCTCGTGGCCGGCCTCCCCCAGCTAGAGTGATTTTTGCAAAATAGTAACCGGGAGGGAGCAGTCCCTGGAGAAGGCATCGTGCCTGGTAGAGGGTCAGCGAAAAAGAGGAAGACCATCGACGAGATGGACTGACACAGCGACCTTAACAATGGGCTCACGCATGGCAATGACTGTGAGCGTGGCGCAGGACCCGGCACTGTTTCTTCGGTTATACATGCTGTTGTTGTCAGATGCTGTCCAGTCCGTTGTGACTCACAGCGACCCTGTGTACAACAAAACGAAACACTGCCCCGTCCTGAGCCACCATCACAATGATTGCCACGCTTGAGCCCATTGTTGCAGTCACTGTGTCCATCCATCTCATTGAGGGTCTTCCTTTTTTTCGCTGACCCTCTACTTTACCAAGCATGATGTCCTTCTCTAGGGACTGATCCCTCCTGATAACATGTCCAAAGTATGTGAGACATAGTCTCGCCATCCTTGCTTCTAAGGAGCATTCTGGTTGTACTTCTTCCAAGAAAGATTTGTTCATTCTTCTGGCAGTCCATGGTGTATTCAGTATTCTTCGCCAGCACCACAATTCAAAGGCATCAATTCTTCGATCTTCCTTATTCACTGTTCAGCTTTTCGCATGCATATGAGGGATTGAAAACACCATGGCTTGGGTCAGGTGCACCTTAGACTTCAAGGTGACATCTTTGCTTTTTAACACTTTGAAGAGGTCTTTTGCCACAGATTTTCCTAGTGCAATGTGTCATTTGATTTCTTGACTGCTGCTTCCCATGGATGTTGATTGTGGATCCAAGTAAAATGAAATCCTTGACAACTTCAGTCTTTTCTCCGTTTATCACGATGTTGCTTGTTGGTCCCATTGTGAGGATTTTTGTTTTCTCTATGTTGAGGTGTAATCCATACTGAAGGCTGTGGTCTGATCTTCATCAGTAAGTACTTCAAGTCCTCTTCACTTTCAGCAAGCGAGGTTGTGTCATCTGCATATCGCAGGCTGTTAATGAGTCTTCCACCAATCCTGATGCCGTGTTCTTCTTCGTACAGTCCGGCTTCTCGGATTCTTTGCTTGGCATACAGATTGAGTAAGTATGGTAAAAGAAGGCAGCCCTGACATACACCCTTCCTGACTTTAAACCATGCAGTATCCCCTTCTTCTGTCTGAACGACTGCCTCTTGAACTAAGTACAGGTTCCTCATGAGCACAATTAAGCGTTCTGGAATTTTCATTCCTTGCAATGTTATCCATAATTTGTTATGATCTACACAGTTGTACATACGGTCGCTGTGAATTGGAACCGACTCAATGGCACCCTAGCAACAACAAATCAGACAGGTAACCCGCTGAGTGGTTCCCACAGGCCCTGCATGCTCTGTACCCGGCCGACCCAGACTCTCCAGCTCTGTAAATTGACAGCAGCATTATCAGAATTATGATGTTTTATTGTCACACCCCTGCACCCAGCTCTCTGAGCAAACCATGCTGCATTCTAGAAACATCACTTGCGTTGCTCCCGCCTGGAGTTCGCTGTTCCTTTCTTCATCTTCCTCATCCCCCTCCCCAGAGCCAGAATCCTTCTAGAGGCCTTTTCTGGTGACTCTGGCCAGTGGCTCTCCTCTGCCGCCGCCCCCCCAGGGGCCTCCGTGGGCCTCCGTGGGCCTGAACAGAGGGGTCCCTGCCATCCCCTCCCTGCACGTCTCATCCGCCCTCGGTCACAGAGCACCTCACGGCCAGCACCCACATCTCCTCATTTCATTCCCCTCCCAGAATGCGGAGCCCAGGGGAGGTCACACACCGTGGCATCCAATGAATGCATGTCCAATCGCATGGCCCCCTGCTTACTTCCTCTGCAGGGCGCACAGCCGAAAGACGGCGGCCAGCGCCCCTCCCTTGTTTCCAAGTGTGTGTCTGTGGTCTGCGGGATGCAGGGACCCCAGGACCACCCATCCCTTATCCTGACCCTGGGTGATCGGGCTCCGGTAACGGAGCTTGGGGCCAGAAGCCCAGGGAAGACAAGCTGGGGGAGGGACTCCAGTGGCAGGCTGAAGGGGAGGCTGCTGGGGGCTATCTGCAGCTAAGCTCCTTCTGTCCAGACCCCTCACCCCCAGATCTCAGGTCCCCCGCCTGGCAGCCTGAGCCCTCATGCGCCCAGTGCCTATTTCCAGACTTGCTGCTTGTAAAACCCTGGAGATTAGCCAAGGTTTCGGCCTGGGCTTCAAGTCTTACCACGTTTCATCTCCACCCAGAACGTTTATAAGCTGCTCTGGGCTTCAAAGGCCTGACAGCCGTGCCCGTGCCCGGGAGGCACTGGAGAGGAGAGGGACGGCAGGGCCAGGTGAGGTCTGCCCCAGCTGGAGTCAGCTTGTTGGCCAGGGGCTTCCCTTCCACCCTGGACACCAGTGGCCATTTGGTCCCTCTGTCCCTCTTCATTCCTGCCCGAGGGAAGCTTTTTTTGTGGTCCCTGTGACCCTGGGAATCTGGTCTGCCCCTCAAACCCTGGCCAGCCCCACGGCCCTTCTCAGGCCCAGCTGGTCTCCAGGAACAAGACCCGGGTTCCAGGAAGGCGGGCAAGCTTGCCATCTGAGACCAGGGATGACTTTCACCTCCAGCCTTGTCCCCAAGGAAGCCACCCAGGGAGGTGGGTGCTGCTATATCACCTTTGTTTTATAAAGAAGGAAAGTGAGGTTCAGAGAGGCTGGGCACCTGCCAAGTTCACCCACTAGGAGGGGCAGAGCTGGGCTTGAATCAGGCAGCAAGTTCCCCCAAAACACACGCCATTAGTATTGCATTGGGCCGTGTCTCCCATGGGCTTCTGCCCCCTCCGAAGGTAGCTCTGAGCAGTGGGCTGGCGTGGCTCTCTCAGGGGGCGCTCCCTGGAGGGAACGGCATCCTCTTTGTGCTCCGTGACTCTAGCATCCCACGTGGAAAAACGCGACCCGACACAAATCAAGGACAGCTGGGCCCGCCCCCTGGCCGCAGCCCCCTCCCCTTGCCCCCCCTTTACCTGCTCCGGAAGCTCAAGCTGTTTGCGGGAGTAGGTCTGGGGCGGGGGGGGGGGGTAAGGGCGTGGTTCCGGGGGAGGGACTTCCTGGAGGCCCCACATGTGTGAAATCTGTGCCAGCTGTCTTCCATGGAGGGAGGAACCCCATGGCGTCATCGTTAATCAGTTTCCAGAGTGGGGCAGTGCTTAAGCGCCCTGCCCTGTTGCCTGCGGGGTCCCAGGCTGGGGGTGCCCACCCTGGGGAGGGGGCGGGGGAAAGAGGAGGGCCCCCCAACACACACCCACACCCACACCCACACAACAGCCAGTTTTGAGCGCCCCCTGATGGTTAGGGGCAGAACAACAGCAGGGACGAAGCCTCACCAGGTCCCTGGCCCTTGCGGAGGTATGGGCATGTGAAGGAGACAGATGGGATTCAAACATTACCCACAAATAAATAATCACAGTCTGTGAAGGGGACATGGAGGGCCACCCCGCATAGCCAGGGACAGGGTCATGGTTCTGTGAGGCCAGGCTGGACCCTCTTCCTATGTGACTTTGCCCCCACCCCCCACCCCTGGGGCCCCACCACTGTCCCCCCTGCCCGGGGCCTCCCTGCCACCTCCCTCAGGGACAGTGTTTACTCGATCCCCCTTCTCCCCTCCCAGACCTCTCTCCTCTTGGTCATATGTTTGATGTCCCAGCTAAGGAAGATGGACAGATGGACCCTCTGCTTAGCTGTCTGCCTGGCTGGGGGTTCAGACGAGGTGAGAGGGGAATGCACTTGGGCTGTTTGGGACCCTCAAAGCCATGGGCTCCCGGAAGACGCCAGCTGAGGCAAGAGGAACTAGCTGAAACCGGTTTCCTTTTGTCAGAGGGGGCTCCGCCACGCGGAGGGAGGAGTGACCCTCCCAGGATGCAGGGACGCCACCCACCATGTGCCCCTATGGCCTGATCCCTTTTAGGGCCCAAAGGTCACTTTTCAGCCAGTGGCTCAGAGAGGGGGGTCCACCATCTGTAGGTTGCACATGAGGGAGCCGTGGGAGCTGGGGGTGGACCCTGGTGGCAAGGAAGAGCAGGCTCAGCATGGAGGAGCTGCTCAGACATGGGGCTTGGGGAGGGGGCAGGAAGCAGTACTGTGAACAAGGAGCATGCAGAGGAAGTTTCTGTAATTACCAAATTTAACCTTTAGAAACAATTCATCACAGGTTAAGCCTAGAGCTGCCCTATGGCCCAGCAATTCCGCTCCTAGGTATGGATCCAAGAGAAACGAAATCATATGTGCACACAGAAACTTGTACACAGGTGTTATAGTGACACTCATCCTAATAACCAAAAAGTGGAAACAACCCAAACATCCATCAACAGACGAACGGATAAACAAAGTACGGTATATCCGTACAATGAACTAGCACTCAGCCATCAAGAGAAGTGAAGTGCTGATACCTGCTGTGATATGGATGGACCTTGAGAACATTAAGCCGAGAGCAAGGGGCCGATCACGAAAGACCACACAGTGTATGGCTCCATTTATATGAAACGTCCAGAAGAGGCACATTCACAGAGGCAGGAAGTAAACCAGTGGTTGTCGGGAAATGGGGAATGTCATGGATTGAATTATGTCCCCCCAAAAATGTGTGTATCAGTTTGGCTGGGCCATGATTCCCAGTATTGTGTGGTTGTCCTCCATTTTGTGATTGTAATTTTATGTTAAAGAGGATTAGGGTGGGATTGTAATACCCTTACTAAGGTCACATGCCTGATCCAATGTAAAGGGAGTTTCCCTGGAGTGTGGCCTGCACCACCTTTTATCGTACAAGAGATAACAGGAAAGGGAAGCAAGCAGGGGGGGAGGGGAACTCACACCACCAAGAAAGCAGCACGAGGAGCAGAGCACGTCCTCCGGACCTGAGGTTCCTGCGCTGAGATGCTTCCAGACCAAGGGAAGATTGATGACAAGGACCTTCCTCCAGAGCCAACAGAGAAAGCCTTCCCCTGGAGCTGATGCCCTGAATTTGGACTTCTAGTCTACCAGACTGTGAGAAAATAAACTTCTCTTTGTTAAAGCCATCCACTTGCGGTATTTCTGTTAGAGCAGCACTAGATGACTAAGACAGGGAGTGACTGCTAATGGGCTCAGCGTTTCTTTTCGGGGTGATGAGAACGTTCTAGAATTCAGTAGTGGCAGTGGTCGCACACCTCTGCGAATGTACTAAAACCACCGCACACTTCCCACGGGCGAATTGTACGGTTTTGAATTGTGTCCTAACGAAGCTGACACTGAAAAACGCTCTTCGCAATCAGCACAGTCTCGGCTTAGGAGCCAGAAGCTGGGAGGTGGGAGGAGCCTGCCTGAGGCCACATGGCTCGAGTGGGGCGGGGCTTGGACCCAGCGGCAGGGGGTCTCTCAGGACATTGCTTCCTCCGCCACACCCAAGAGGGCCTGAGCTCCACCTGGTTCCTCCGCCCTTCAGGTTCTCTCTGCTGCCCAGCCTTTGTCCACGGGAGGATGTTCTCCTTCTCACCTCATCATCACCTCCTCCAGGAAGCCTCCCCTGACGCCTCCTCTCATTCATATCCTTCTGCAGACCAGCATTTATTGAGTACCTATTGCGTTCCAGGCTCTTTGCTAGGTGGTGGGGATACATTGGTAAACAAGCAGTCCCACGGATGCCATCTAAGGTGTCCCCGATTTGCACCTAGCTCTCACCTGCGAGCTGGATGGTGGTCGGGGCAGTAGAGGGGCCCAACTCCCAAATTCCCCAAGCAGACTCCTTCTCCCTGGACCTTACTCCAACTTCCAATCCTACCCCCATGTTCCCTCTCCCCCTCCAACACGTTTGATATCCTGTTGGTAGATTCTTCCCGGAAAGTCCTTTGCTCCTCAAGCAGATGGCGGACTAAGGAAAGGCATTCCTGGCAGGGGGAACGGCATGAGCAAAGGCTTGGAGGTGGGAATGACCCTGGGGTGCTGGTGCAGGGAGATGCCGGGCCAGCCAGGGATAATGGATGCTGGAACTTGGGGCCCTGAATGGTGGCTGCTGAGACAGCAGGGTGGGGCAGGACCCTCTCCAGACTAGCTCTAAGGAGGACCAACCCATCTGGAACAAATCTCACTTTAAGCTAGACCAGAAGAAGAACTTCCTGTGACCCTACGAGTCCCAGCATGTTACGCGGGCAGTGCCGTGCCAACAAGCCGCCCACAGGGCTCCGGGCCAAGGCTTGCCCTGACAAGCAGGGGCAGCCTTGGCATCTGGGACCTAGGTTGGGGGTCCAGGCCAGTGGTCCCTCCAACCAGGTCTGCCCTGGGTGGGAGCTCTGGAAACGTCTATGGGTCACAGAGGTCCCGTGGCCCTTGGAGGCACCCAGGCTGCTGGGACTTGTCCAGATGCCATTAGGCCCAGTAACAACTCGTTAGTGAGCAGAACCCAGGGCAGAGGCCTCTTGGCATTGGCTGGAGAGGTGCCTGCGCCCACCAGGCATCCAGCATGTGTCCCTGAAGGCTGCAACGGGGCAGAGGGAGGACACAGATCCAACTCCCCTTCTACCCGGAACCTTGGGCACACGCTCACCCTGCCTGAGCCTCGCTCCCCGCTACCTTCCTGGGTTGGTGAGCCTGGAGGCATGTAAAGCTACAGGCAGAGTGCCAGCACCCAGCTGGTCTCCAAACGGGGAGCTGCCCCTGACCTCTGTAGCTCACTGCCCCTCAGAGGGCAGGACGGGGGCTCCTCCTTCTGCAGCCCCCAGTACAGGACTCCCTGAGTCCTCACATGCAATGGGGAGCCACTTTTCCAGAGCTCCAAGTGGGTCACTGATGCTGCAGGGGAATGGCAGGTGGGCCAGGCCAAGCAGACAGACGGTGTCCAGCGGTAGAAAGTGTCAGTGGACCTAGGTCTCAGTGTCAGCTCACCCACTGGGCCCTTAGGGAAGGCGCCTCTCTCGCTGAGTCTCAGCTTCCTCATCTCTAAAATGATACTTGGCTAGCCGTCTCCACCCTGCAGGGCTGTAGCGCAGGACGCATGGCAGGGCGGACTGCCCTGAGAGTGTAGGACGCGCCAGCATCTTCATTCCTGACCCAGATGTCTCCGGACATTCCCGGGAGCCCTCTCTGCGCAGAGGGTGCCGGCCTGGCCCGATTCTCCCTTCGCAGGCGGGCGCCTGGGGTCCACGTCCTCTTTGAGCCGCTTGGCCCAGCAGGAAGGCTCCGCTCTTGGTGCGCGGAGGCTGGGCCGGCGCACCTGCCACTTCGCCCTCCTCCCGGAGGGGCGGGGATCACCTTCCAAGAGCAGAGAGTGTCACCGCCCTGCGTCTTGACCCGCGGCCGCTGGCTGCCCGCGCGTCGGGGTGGAGATGCCGGCTGTCCGAGCCGGAGCGTCTGGATATCCCTGCGCCTCAAAGTCCTTGAGTGCCTGCGGGTTCTAGCCGTGGAGTTGACCCGGGCGGGGTCGGGGCGTCCGGGGGCGGGGCGTTCAGACCCCGCCCCGGCCCCGCCCCGCGCCCACTCCCAGGCGGAGGGCAGACAGTGGAGCAGAAGTCCGGGCGCCAGCGGGCTGAGCCAGGCGCAGCCGGGATGCACGCGCCCCTGCGGCCCCCGCTCCCAGGCCTGGCCACGGCGCGACCCCAT
>NW_004443960.1:1503883-1563864 GCF_000243295.1 Trichechus manatus latirostris | reverse complement strand
CGCCGTCCGCCGCCCGGTGGCGCCCAGCCTGCCGGTGGCCAGCGGCCACGGCCGTCGGCGCTTCCCGCAGGCGCTCATCGTGGGCGTGAAGAAGGGAGGCACGCGCGCGCTGCTCGAGTTCCTACGGCTGCACCCCGACGTGCGTGCGCTCGGCTCCGAGCCCCACTTCTTCGACAGGTGCTACGCGCGAGGCCTCGCTTGGTACCGGTGAGCGCCCGCTCCGCCCGCCCGCCGCCCTCTGCGCCGCTCCCAGGTCGGCTCGGCCTAGTGCGCCCGGCGCCTCGCTGCGGCCGCGGCAGGCCCGGGTCTCTGGGCATTGTCGCCATGACCAGCCTGGGTGGGGGGGTCACGGGCTTTATGGAAAGGAGCGACAGTTTTCCGCCGGGGTCCCTGAAACTGAAAACTGGAGGAAAGCTTTTCGTTCGGGGCTGCTGAGGTGTCTGAGCAAGGCTGGGGCGGGCGGCGCGGTGCGGTCCCGGCCCGGGAAGTCTTTCCGAGCCCGGGGCGGGTGGACAGCGGTGGAAATGAGTCGTGCCCAGTTACCCTTCCTCCGCTGCCCCACTCTGGGTTGGGGGGCGGGGGCGCGTGGGACCAGTTACCCAAGGAAGGGGCCTCCGGGTTCTTGGTCGCCTCCCAGGAAGTGCCGTCCCTCCCGAGATCCTGGCCCCGGGGCAGAGGAGCCTTTCGGGTGGTCCTGGTGGGCTGGAGGAAGTCTGGACCTTAGAAAGAAGGAAGCTGCCTTTGGGCCAGTGCCAGGGGTGGGATGGCGACCCAGGCCTCATGCCTTGGGGCTCTGGGGCCGCGCTGCCCCCCACCCAGGATGGCCTTGGGGTGCAGTGGAATGTGGCGTGCACCCAGCCCCTGCGGTCAGACCCTGGGCCCTCCCCGCTGAGGTTCGCAGAAGGCCTGGAGAGGGAGGCCCTGCCCCCTCCTGCGGGCAATGAGGGTCCGCAGATGGAGAGTGAGTCACCCTCCCTGCAGCCCCCTCATCCCAGACGAGATCCTGCCCAAGGCCACCTGCTGAATGATGGGGGTGCCCCAGTGTCCCTGTCCCGGGTCCTCTTACACCCTCCCTGGGCGCTTCCCATCTATATCTTGGCCTTTTACATGAAACCACTCCTGGGTCTGGAGAAAAGGCAGGACCTTGAAGAGAAGAGGGGATCCTGGCTCCTGAAGGGTTGCTCCTGCCAGGGTGTGCCAGGGAAGTGGGGAGAGGGGAGATGCACCCATCCTGGCTGAAGCAGCGCGTCCTTGAAGCTCAGGCCCCAGCAAGAGACTGCTGGCCTGCCCCTCAGGCAGGCAGGCGTTCGGACAGCATCCCTAATCCCTCACTGCTGCTGGAGAAAGAGGCAGGGAGGGTTGAGGACACAGCATCACCTGGAGTGCAAACCTGGAGCCGCCATGAGGCCCTGAACTTGGCTGCAAGGAGCTTAGCTAAGGAGGGATTGCAAGGGGAGGCTCACGCTGGGTGAGGCCGGTCCTCAGAGGGTTCTCTCTGAGGGGATACTGAGGCTCTGTCCAGACCTCCAGTTGCCAGCCTCAGCTCTGGGGGAGGGGCCCGAGTAGGATGAGGGGCCTGGAGGCAGCCAGGGCCAGGCCCAGATCGGGGGTTCAGATCCTGAGCCCTGGGGGAGGTGGAAGTTCAGGAGAACGTAGAGAAGCGGTTTTTTTCCAGCATTTTTAGAACCCATCTGTACTGCGGGGGAGGGGGAGGCAGAGAATGCAGAAGGATCAGGTCCTGGGGCAGCCTCCACCTCACCCTGGTGTCCCCTGGGACTGGCCAGCAGGCCTGGCTGGGCTCTGGGGTGTGTGTGCCCGAGTGCCCTCAGAGAGACTGCCCTGGGCCTCCACTGTCCTTCTAGCCAGCCTTTGGAAATGCCCCAGCCTGCCTCAGTTCCCCCGGCTGCAAGAAGGGCTGCCTACCCTGGGGCAGAGTCTGGCGGCACCACCTGCTCTATCCCTGGATGGAGCCTCCAGCGGGTGCGGAGCCCTCTGGGTGCTGGTTGCGGGAGATTGTAGGGGAGGAGCAGCCACTGCCCCCAACTTGAGTTTCTGGGACACCTGCCCCTGCTGGGGAATGAGCAGCCTTTCTGTGGCCTTGGCTCGTGGCCTGAGACGCTCAGAGTAGACCTTGGCCAAACCTTCCCTACCCCGTTTGCCCATCTCTGCTGGGTCCATCTAGGGCATCGCGCCTCCCAGACCACCCCCCGCCCGAACTCAGACACCATTTGCTCACCCATTCACTCATTGAACCCCTCCTGTGTGCCAGGTCTGGGGTCACAAACACCCCGAGGTCTCGGTCTGGATGGGGGCTATATTGTAACTTCTGGAGGCAGGATTCGCACTATACTCGAACTATAATATTTTGGAAAAGCAAGAGGAGGCAGGGAGGGGTGCAGGCAGGAGAACCCTCTTGGTCCCTAGGGCACAAGACCAGTGAATACGGGGAGTGGGGGCCTGAGTATGTGGGGGGCAGGACCCCTCCTTACTGCTAACCCTGAGGAGATGCTGGGAATGGGATGGCCCCCAGGCCCTTTCTGGCACCAGCATAGGAGCAATCACTGCCTTCTGATGGGTCCCAGGCCGCTGGATCAGGCCCAGGGGAGGTGTGGAGGGAGCCGAGAGGAGGCGGGAGAGATGCCCAGGGCTGGATGGAAACCGCAGGGAAATGCCGACCAGATGGGGTGGGCGCAGCGGGAGGGTCTGTCAGATGTTTGCTGCGTGGGGGTCAGAGTCCTGGGTCTCATCCTCCCCCATGCCGTCCCCCCAAAGCCTATCCGCACCCTCCGTGCCCTGGCCGCACAGGGTAAATCACTGAGCTCGATCTCAGACCTCCTTGGAGGGGGTTTGTGTCAAGAGGGGGCCTGGAAGTCCTGTTCCCTCCCCCACCCACAGCAGGGGGTCCCAGCACCTCCCCCTTGTTCTCTGTGCCCCTCTGACTTCCTTGGAGAGGACACATCTGTGGGGTGCTAACACGGTGTGCTAACTTCCCTTTAACTCTTGCCATGCTTCTTGGAGCGCCCCCTCCTGGAGCAGCAGCCAAGGGGCGGGGTGTATTCAGAACCGGACTTGGCTAGTCTGGGACAGGGAAGGGGGGGCCCTGGTGTCAGTTGGTGCCTGGAAAGGGGTGTGTCCAAGGTGGAAGCATTTAGGGTCCCTGGAAGAGGTGGGATGGATGGTGCTCCTGGTGAGAACTGGCTGTTGGTCTGTCCCCACACCCCTTCTCTTTGTGGGTCTCCAGTGGAGAGAGAGGTCCCTGGTCTGGCCACCCAGGCTACAATCCCACTTGGGCCTCAGGCCTGGTGCTGCGGAGCCCTGAGGCCTCTGGGGAGAGGGTGGGGAGGGTGGGTGCTGCTCCACCTGGATTTCCCAGCTGCAGGAGGTGGGGTGGAGGTGCGGGCACCTGGTTCGGTCTTCCAAGGTGGCAGCTTCCAGATGGGCCCGGATGGAGGGGGAGGGGCTGTGGGCCACCTGTCCCCCTCAGCAGGTCCCCTCCCTCTCTGAGCCTCAGTGTGCTTGCCTGTCCAATGGGGTGTGAGTGGTGGTGGAAGGCTGTGGCCAGCTGTCACCGAGATGGGGACATAGATTGTTGCCCGTGACTTCTGCAGACCAGCCCTGCCCAGAGCCTCATTGGGGAGGTGGGGGGCAGCATCTGACAGCCACCAGGCTGTGCTGCCCGCCTCTCCTCTGCAGTGCCCATGGTGGGGGGGCTGGAGAGCCGTCAGTGCTTTCAGGGGTCCCTCTTGCCACACGTCTCCTCCCTGTCACATGGCCAGCACCTCCAGGCCAAGCACCCTGAGGCGAAGGTCTGTTTGGCCTGGCCAGAGGTTCAGGGGGTTTGAGCGGGCAGAGGAGCCTCAGGCCCTGCCTCCCAGGGCTGGAGGGCACTTAGGTGGGCTGGAATCTGCACCCTGCCTCGTCCTGTGGGCTGGGGCCAGGCCTGGGACCGAGAGGACTGGGCGGGGTCGGGCAGGGTGTCCCCTCCCTGGCACAGGTCGAGCCAGCCTCTGTCTCTCTTGACCTAGTTCCCATCCCTCTCTCCCTGGGTGCTGTTTGCACAGCTGGGCCCTGGCGCACCCGCCTCGCCCCGCCCTCTTCACCTCACACTACCTGGCCGGCAGGAGCTGCCCCCCGGGCACTCAGCATTGAGCCTGGCTCCCCTTCCCCAGGTTGGGGTCAGGGGATTGGGGATCCCTGATTCTTGGGATTGACTCAGCACCCCACCCCCATCACCGGAAGTGGAACTTGGCACCTGGGGCCCCTCCAAGGTGTTCCTTAGCTTTTCTAGAATGTGCTGCGCTTTGCTGGTGGCAGGCCCGGGTCTGGACCCAGGTCAGTGAGGGTTAAAAAAAAGGAAACCCATTGTGATTGAGTCATTCATAGCGATCCTATAGGACAGAGTAGAACTGCCCCATGGGGTGTCCTAGGCTGTAATCTTTACAGAAGCAGACTGCCAGGTGTTTTCTCCTGTGGAGCTGCTGGCTGGGTTCAAATTGCCAGTCTTTAGGTAGTAGCCGAGCACTTAACTGCTGTGCCACCAGGGCTGCTTCAGTGAGGGTTGGTGGGGCTGTAATTAAAGACAGGAGAGGAGGGGGCTGCCCTCTGTGGGGGGACTTGTCAATGTTAGGGGACGCCGTCAGCCCCATAATCAAAGTGTGACCTTGAGTAATTAGAGCACTGAGACTTGTGGGTGGGGAGGGTCAGGTGGAGCCTGTGGGTGGCAAGCCCAGGCCAGCCCTGTGGAACTTGGGGACGGGGGTCCGACGGTGCGAGGTCAGGGCTGGGTGCAGTCTAGATCTGGTTGGGGGTGGGTCTGGCAGGTGGGGATTGCTGGGACTCGGGGGGCTGGCATTTGGGGCAGGGGTGGCAGAGATTTTTCAGGAAGACAGATGACCTGGTGAAGAGGGTCTTGGGCCCCCCGGGGACCATCACCCTGTTATCCCTGGAGCAGCAGTGAACAAGGCAGCTTGTTCCCAGGGTGCCACCCAAGAGTTAGGACAGGTGGGCCTGCGGGGAGAGGGGGGCTCCCCCACCTGAAGAACCGGTTGCCGTTGAGTCGACTGTGGCTACAGCAACCCCAGGTGTGTCAGAGTAGAGCAGCGCTCCAAAGGGTTTTCAATGGCCGATTGTTCGGAAGCAGATTGCCAGGCCTTTCTTCTGAGGTATCTCTGAGTGGACTTGAACCTCTAGCCTTTCGGTCAGCATTGGAGTCCATTTGCACCACCCAGGGACTCCCACCTGCAGAAAGAGGGGGCTAGTCTCGGGTCCCCACGCCCATTCTGGGCTCGGGGGGCTCGGGGAAGTGTCCTCTCATGCTGCCTCTATTCCTGCAGGAGCCTGATGCCGCGCACGCTGGAGGGGCAGATCACCATGGAGAAGACCCCCAGCTACTTCGTGACACGCGAGGCTCCCCACCGTATCCACAGCATGTCTCCGGACACGAAGCTGATCGTGGTGGTGCGCGACCCCGTGACGCGGGCCATCTCCGACTACGCCCAGACTCTCTCCAAGACCCCGGGCCTGCCCAGCTTCCGCACCCTGGCCTTCCGCCATGGCCTGGGCCCCGTGGACACAGCTTGGAGCGCCGTGCGCATCGGCCTCTACGCCCAGCACCTGGCCCACTGGCTGCAGTACTTCCCTCTGTCTCACTTCCTGTTCGTCAGCGGCGAGCGACTGGTCAGTGACCCTGCCGGGGAGGTGGGCCGTGTGCAGGACTTCCTGGGCCTCAAGCGGGTCGTCACAGACAAGCACTTCTACTTCAATGCCACCAAGGGCTTCCCCTGCCTCAAGAAGGCCGAGGGGGGCAGCCGGCCCCGCTGCCTGGGCAAGTCCAAGGGCCGGCCCCACCCCCGAGTGCCCGAGGCTGTGGTCCAGCGCCTTCGTGACTTCTACCGGCCCTTCAACCGCAAGTTCTACCAGATGACCGGCCAGGACTTCGGCTGGGACTGACCGGCCCCACACCCCGCCTGGGGACCCCAGGAACCTTAATTTATGTCTGTGCACTGGCCAGAGTATGCTGCGTTTATGTGAAGTATTTAAGGAATAAAGGTTGCGTTGGTATTCTTCCACACGGCCTGGAAGGCTGGGCAGTGGGGTGGGAGTGCGCTGGCCAGGGCGTAATCAAGCCAGCCCACCCTAGGGCGCGTGAATCATTGCAAGGCGCTGTTCAAAACCCACCGTGGAAGGAGCCTGGGTGGCGCTAACCGAAAGGTCGGCAATTCAAACCCACCCAGCGCTCCAAGGGAGAAAGACCTGGCAAACTGCTCCCACAAAGATTACAGCCTAGGAGACCTATGGAGCAGCTTTACTCTGTCCCATGGGGCCGCTGTGAGCCGGAATCGCCTGGACAGCACCCAACACCACCAATGACAGTGCACAGTGGACGCCCACTTGTGCCAGTTTGTGTGAAGTGACCCTGTGTGTATCCGGGGTTCTTCTCCAAGCGGTTCCTAGCAGAGCCCTGCCCCACCCGGTCTGCGGCCAGCACCCACCCCAGGCCCTGGCTGCCCCAGTTTGGCTGTGTTTACGGCGGCTCCCTCCAGGGACAGACTGGAACGGACATCCATCTGCAGCCCAGCTCTTCTCTCAGCTCTGAACGAGCTGGGCCAGACTCCTGGGCAGGCTGGCTGCCCAGCCTGCCTCCACCGGCAAGAAGCGGGCCCTCTCAGCCCCTCACCCCTGCCAGGTGCCCACCAGCTGCCCTGACGGTGGCCCCTGGGCTTCCCCTCAGGTCCACGGCCAGGCGGTGGCCTTGATGTGCATTTCTACCTCTGAGCCACTCTGAACGGCTCCCTGCCCTCGGCCAGGACAGAGGGAGGGAGGGGTCTCAGGGGTGGGCCAGTCGGTCAGTCACAGGTTCAGCCTTAGTCAAGGCTCTGTGGCCACTGACCTTGTCCCTTGTCCCGTGACCCCAGTCAGCTGAGGTGGATGTGCTGAGAAGAGGCTCTGTGCATTGGGGTGGGGTGGGGTCTGTCTCCAGCTGCCCCAGACCCGCCCTTTCTCCTGTAGTGTCTGGGCCCAGTGGATGTGGATCTAGAGCTGCTGGGAGGGGCCCTGGCACTGTTGCCAGGCCCCACCTGCCCAGCCAGGCTAGGGCAGGGCTGGGGCTCTTCCAGGCTCCCCTCCCAGCACCCCCGAGACTGCAGTGGAAACGTGGTGGGCAGATGTGGCACAGATGTGGGTGAGATGTACCCCGACTAGAGCTTTGATGCGGTGAGGGGCTCGGCCGGTTAGAAGGAACGATAAGGCGGGCAAGGTGGACGAAGGACACGCTCTCCGCTGAATGTCTGCGGTGCTGCGGGCACCGGGCTGGGTTATTTGGAGGCCTGCCCCTGCCCTGCCCCATGCCTCGCTTTAGGAACTTGGCATAGGTGGCGCCCACAGCCCCTAGTTCCCGGCAACCTGCCCTGGGCAGTGGGGTGAGGGAAGGCAGGACAGCCCCTGCCCCTGGCGGAGTCCCCAGCCTGGGCCACACGTGCTTCTCCTTCCCATGTCCCCAGGCACTGCCCTTGTCTAAACTTCTACCCTCTCGTGCCTGGACGGCTGCAGCATCCTCCTCATCCTTCCAGCACCTCTTCTGTCCCCTACGATGAGTTCTCCGCATGGCAGCTGGAGGCGTGATTTCAGATGAACTAGATCCCATTATTTTAAAATGCTCCAGTCCTCTTATCCTGCCCTTGATGCTTTCAGGATGAAGACCAGATGCCTGAAGGAAACATTTCAGGCTTGTCTCCCATCTAGCCAACTCCCCTCACCCCGACTGCAGCCACACTGGCCCCTGTTCAGCTCCTTCCACTGGCTGGGCGCGCTCCGACCTCAGGGCCTTTGCACATGCTGTTCCCGCTGCCTGGGATGCCTTTCCTGGCAGAAGGGTCAGGCTGAGGTGGAGATGCTCTCACTCTGGGCCGTCTTAATTTTCTCCCTACAACTTAGAACCCTTCCCCGAGCCCATGGATGTGACCCACTTCTCCATTCCTTGGGGCCTTTCTGGGTGCAGAGCAGGGGACGGGGGGCACTGGCTGTCTCGAAGGAGAAAGGGTGACTGGGAGCGTTCTGCCCCTCCCCCAGTGGACACTCGGCCTGACTGCCAACGCTCTGCCAGGTACCCAGCTGTGCCTCACAACGCACTGTGGGCAGATGTGGGTCTGACGGCTGTGCATTCGGAGGGGGGCTCCTTGGGAGAGTCATCAGCCTTTAATTAAAGTCCCTCAATTGCTTCCCCAGCTGCTGCATGGGTTTTCCATGTTGGAATGTTCCAGATGGGGCGAGAAGTGCTGATTCAATTACCCCCTTCCTGTTTCACTCAGTGGAGAAGGGGCATGGGAGCCCTCCTCCACTGCTCCTGCCCCAGCTGGCCTGGGGTGGGTGGGCGGGGTGAGGGTCCTCGTAGCCTTGGGAGTCCAGGAAGGAGCGTGGAGGAGCCTGGGAGGAGGCTGCTTCCACCTGGGGGCAGTGGGCTAGGGGCCCACGGAATCCTTCCTTCTTCTCCCAGGGACAGGCAGGCTGGTCTGGGTGAGGGCACTGGGCTTCACTCTGAGCCATGCACATAGCAGGCACCCAAAATCCTAAGCAGACCCTGCTCTCTCCCCCTTGCAATGCCCCTGCCCCGTATCCAGCTGGGGACTGAAAGGTGCTGGACGGGGATCGCCCCTCCTCACTGCCCCATGGTGGGGAGAGGAGACCCCCGAGAGGGCCGGCAGCTTGCCACATCCTCCTCACTGCCTACAAAGCCCATCCCCATTCCTCCAGCCCTGGGGTGTGCTGTTACCTCATCAGCAAGGAGCAGCGGGCCCATCTGGCTCCCTCTCCCCTCCAGCAGGAGGTCACCCTGGTCACACCTGGGGGCACAACCTTGCAGATGAGGTCCAGGCAGGATGCTGGGAACCCCGAGACCCCAGCTGTGGCTAGGCCTGCTGTTTTCTGTCCTCCCCAGGAGACCCCGGGTGCTGGTGGCCTTCCCAGAGGCTCAGGGCTCAGAGCGGACGGGGCTGGGGTCCATGTGGGGCACCTCTGGCCAGCTCCCCTCCCAGGGTCCTGAGGGTGGCTGCTCAGGGCAGTGTCAACTGTGAGAGGGGAGGCTGGGCCCCAGGGTCCTCTGGGGAAGCCCAGATGGTGGGTGGGGGCCTGGCTCTGGACGAGACCCGTGAGTGCCCTCCACCCCAGGATGAGGGCTACTTTGGGGAAAGGCCTGATCCTCTTAGCCCACATGGCTGGTCTTGCGTGGCCCCCTAGCTTTAGACGGTCCATTCCTGGGCTCTAGGGGTGGCCGGCCATGTGGAAAGGGAGGAACCAGGCTCCCTTCCAAATGAAACACAACCTCTCTGGAGCCTCCACCCCACCCCAGGCCTGAGCCCTCCCCTGCTCGCCCCCCCACCCTGTGCCCGGGGTCCTTGCTCCCATTAAGGAGCTGCAGGGGCTGTGGCCTGCACTGGACCGTCCAGGGGCCATGGATGACGTCTGAGCCCTGTCTTTCTCTCAGTGCCCGCAGCGGCCTGCCGAGACGCCCCGCCCGCCCCGTCTGCTTTGTTTTCGGGGGAGCCTCTGAGGTGGCAGCTGGTATCGGCCAACATCAGAGACCTGGTGGCTCATTTCTGTGGGACTGTCACATTCTAGAAGCTTCCCCTCAAAGTGGCAAGGCTGACTCATGAGCACTTTTTCCTTGGAACCCAAGCCCAGGCGGGGGGTGGGGTGGGGGAGGTAGGGGCCCTCGGATTCCCGTGAATCTGTTTCTACCTCCTCAGCCCTGGAGACAGCCTGTGGGCAGCTGGGAACCACTAGCCCTCCATGGCCGTCGCCTGGCCCCCCTGCAGGAAGCCCCCCACTCCTGCCTCCCAGAGCCCCTTCCGGCTCTTCTCTCAGCCTGGCAGGTCTGACCTCAGTTTTTCTCTATTTCCTGCATGTCAGCCTTTTTCTCCCAGCCAGCTCATGAGCACCCCCGAGGGTCAGGGTCCTGAGAGTCAGCTGGACGCCCGCTGAGGGGCCTGCAGACCTGGGAGGTGGTGCAGGGACAGTGGATGAAAGAGCCTCACTCACTCATTCACTCATTCGGCCCAATATATCCTGAGTGCCAGGTGAGTAAGGTGGGCATGGCCCCTGGAGCCTCTGTCTGATGGGGAGACAGATAAACCCACCAGTGGCCAAAAAGCAAGGCGCCCTGGTGGTAAAAGTGTTTTGCAGTCAGGTGCTAACCGAAAAGCTGGCGGTTCGAACCCACCCAGCGGCTCCAAGGAAGAAATTCCAGACGATCTGCTTCCGTAAAGATCACAGGAAAGAAACTCTATAACACGGGGTTGCTGTGAGTCGGAATCGACTCGCTGGCAGCCGACAACAACACACTGAAAGCAGAGCACAAACTAGAGATTCCGACAAACGCTGGGAAGGAAATACACGGGGGGACGACACAGGGAACGAGGGGCGGGGGGAGCGATTATGGCAGACCGGGCCCTTGGAGAGAAGAGCGTTTATCTGTCCCCGGAGGTGTGCAACCAGCCATGCTGGGACAGGGGAACAGCCTGTGCGAGGGCCGCAGGGCGGGAGAGCAGAGCGTGTCTGAGACACGGTGAGTGAGTGAGGGAGGCCGCAGGGCTGGAGAGAGCAGCTCATCTGAGACAAAATGAGTGAGTGAGGGAGGCCGCAGGGCGGGAGAGTGCAGCGCGTCTGAGACACGGTGAGTGAGGGAGGCCGAAGGGCGGGAGAGCACAGTGCGTCTGAGACACAATGAGTGAGGGAGGCCACAGGTGAGTGAGGGAGGCCGCAGGGCGGGAGAGCAGAGCGTGTCTGAGACACGGTGAGTGAGTGAGGGAGGCCGCCGCAGGGCGGGAGAGTGCAGCGCGTCTGAGACACAGTGAGTGAGGGAGGGAGGCCACAGGTGAGTGAGGGAGGCCGCAGGGCGGGAGAGCACAGCGCGTCTGAGACACGGTGAGTGAGGGAGAGGCACAGGGCTGGAGAGCGCAGCTCGTCTGAGACACAATGAGTGAGGGAGGTCACAGGTGAGTGAGGGAGGCCGCAGGGCGGGAGAGCAGAGCATGTCTGAGACACGGTGAGTGAGTGAGGGAGGCCACAGGGCTGGAGAGAGCAGCTCGTCTGAGACAAAATGAGTGAGTGAGGGAGGCCGCAGGGCGGGAGAGCACAGCCCGTCTGAGACACGGTGAGTGAGGGAGGCTGCAGGGAAGTGAGGGAGGGCATGTGAGGAAAATCCCAGACTGTGAAACAGGCCTTCTGTGTTGTGATGGTTAAGCTTGCGTGTCAACTTGTCTGGGCCATGATTCTCAGTATTTTAATGTAATCACTTCCATGATTGAATATACTGTGAGTAGCCAATCAGATGAAAGGGAATCTCCTTGGAGGTGTGGCCTGTATCTGTATATAAGCAGACGTTCTGGCTTTTTGCTCTCTCTGGATCCTGCGGCTGCTTCCTGTTGTCTCGTCTCCGGTTCCTGGGATTTGAGCTGTAAGCTTATCTGCCGAACCTGGGATTCGTCAGTCTGCACAGCCTGTGAGCGGGAGCCCTGCTCTCCGACCAGCCGATTTTGGGCTTGCCAGCTTCTGCAGCTGTGTGACTTGGGAGAGGCCCCTACCCTGATCCATGGACTTGGGACGTTCTGGCCTCTACAATCACGTGAGCTGTTTCTTGATATAATCTCTCTCTCTATGTATATTTATACACTTTACTGGTTTTGCTTCTCTAGAGAACCCAGCTTAAGACACATGTATATCCCCCAAAGAACTGAAAGCAGGTGTTCAAACGAGCACTTGTCCACAGCTGTTCATAGCAGCACAACTCACAATAGCCAAAAGGTGGGAATAGTCCAAGTGTCTATCAACAGCTGATGGATAAACAAAATGTGGTATATCCAGACAGCAGGATATTACTCAGCCATAAAAAGAAACAGTCCTGATACATGCTACAACATGGACGGACCTTGTGAACATTACACTCACTAAGTCAGACACAAGAGGACAAATAGTGTGTAATCCCACTTATATAATAAACCTCTTGTTGATGTTGGGGGCCATTGAGACGATTTTGACTCATAGAGACCCCACGTGACAGAGTAGAACTGCCCCATAGGGTTTTCTTGGCTGTGATCTTTACAGAAGCAGATTGCCAGGTCTTTCTCCTGTGGAGCTGCTGGGTGGGCACTTCAAACCGCCAACATTTTGGTTACCAGTTGAGTGCTTAACCATTGTGCCACCAGGGCTCCTTACAGAATAGCTAGAATAGGCAAATTCAGAGACAGAAAGCAGATTAGTGGTTGCCTAGGACCGAGGGGTCAGGGGAATGGGGAGTAACCGTTAGTGGGTCCCAGGTTTGTTTTTGGGGTGCTGAGAATGTTCTGGAACTAGACAGAGGTGGTGGTTGCACACAGCGTGGATGCACTAAATGGCACGTTCACTTTAAAACGGTTAACTTGCCATCCTGCAGCGGGACCTTGTCCTGGCTCCCGGGTTCCCCAGTGATGCCGTCACAGGAACACCACACGTGGCGGCTTTCGAGAACAGACGTTTATTTTCTCACGGTTCTGGAGGCTGACAGTCCAGATCAGGGTGTCCCCCGTGTCCATCCTTCTGTGGTCTCTCCCCTAGTGTCTGCTGTCTGCCGGCCATCCTTGGCCATCCTTGGCCATCCTTGGCCTGTAGACGGGGCCTCACGTGGCGTATGTCTCCCCTGTGAGTGTCTCTGCGTCTGTCCTGCTCTTTATAAAGACACCCTCCTGTATGACCTCAGTAACAGAGCAAAGAAAACTCCTCTTTCCAAACAGGGTCACATTCACAGCTACGGGGATTAGGACTCCCACACAGATTTTGAGAGGACACAGCTCAATCCGTAACAGGGGACCCAGGCCTCCCAGGTGAGCTCTGGCCGTGACCCTTTGTATCTGTCTGGTGTCTGTCTTTCACTGAAACCAGGATTGGGAGGGAGGCGTGTGAAGCCCCTGCTGGCCCCCCGGGCTGGCACGGTCACACCCCAGGTTGGTAGGTGGAGGCAGGGGGGTGACGCTCAGTCACTCCTGTGACAGGTTCTCCAACACTGCAGCTCCAGGCCTCTTCTTCCTTCTCTTTTTGGATTCCACTTCTGGCAGCCTTCTGACTTCCTTCTTTCCCCTCATTGCTGCCACTCCATACCCAAATTCCTGCCGGGGCCCCTGCCGGCCCAACTGCCCCCTTTCAGGGTTCCGTGAAACCCACAAGGAGAAAGAGGGCGGCAAGGAGAGGGCCTGGAAACCTTGCTCCTCCTCTGGCCCCCAAGAGGTGCCCCAAGCCTCTCCCAGCCGCCTGGCTCATGCTGGAGAGGGCCCAGCACCCACCCCAATCAGGGAGACGCAGCAACAGCAGACCACCCTCAAGGCCAAGGCCCCCTCCAGGTGTGAGTGCACCTGCAGGCTGCCCAACCTGGACAATGTCCTGTCCCCGAGTCCTGCTGCCCTGGGACACTGAGTATCCCCTTTCGAGAACGAAGAGTTCCTGTAATGCCCCACTGGCAGCAGGAACTGCGGAGGCCTCCAGGGACATAAAACAAGAAGGAGGATCCTGCTCTTGCTTGGAGCTGAGCCCCTGGCTTGCTTGGAGAATGAGGAATTCCTTTCATACTGCTTAATCCGAGCCACATTGTGCGTGCTTCCCGCTGGCAGAGCCAAACGAGAATAGCCAGTCAACCAAAACAGCCCAGCGAGACCGTTGCCAGAAGGCTCTGGCACACCAGTACCTGAGAAAGGGGCAGACAAGACCCGCCATCGGGCGGGAGAACAGTTGGACGCCTTGTTCTCCTGCCTCTCGGCCCCCTCCCAGGCCCGCTGCACAGGGCAGGGGGAGAGCTGGCCGGCTGGACAGCCTCCCACGGGTCAGATCCTATCGTCCTCTCTTCCGAAGCCGGGATATCTGATGGAAAGGGACTCCTGAGACAGACCGTGGATGCCTCGGGGGAAGCCTGTCCCCCTCCCATACAGGGGAGGGGACCCTCCGCCAACCACGCCAAGGTTTTTGGGAGAAGCATCCGAGACTGTCTCGTTTCACTGTCTGAGCTTCAGCTGGGAAAGGAGGGGGAGCCCCCTTATGAAAGGGACCATGCGGGGGTGCTAGTGCTTCCAGGCTGGCCGGTCCTGTCGGGACGAAAAATGCGGAAGGGCATCTGGGCTGCAGAACTGCAGGTAAGGAAGAAGGAGCAAGAAGGAAGGAATCTGAGATTCCTAGAGTCCTTAGGGAGCCCGCCGGGGGCGGGTGGTGCGCCTGCCAAGAGCCCAGAAGTCCCGGGGTTAGAATAACGGGGAGAAGGAAGGGGAGGGAGCTGGCTGATGGTGATAATGGCAGCTAGCTTCTGGGCACTCACCACGTGCCAGACCAACAAACCCGACCCGCTGCCGTCAACTCCGTTCCGGCTCACAGCGCCCCCTGTGGACAGAGGAGACTTGAATTCCATGGGCTTGTCTTAGCTGTTGTCTTTATGGAAGCAGATCACCAGGCCTTTCCTCTGTGCTGCTGCTGGGTGGGTTCAAACTGCCAGTCTTGGGGTTGGGTGGTAGCCGAGTGCAAACCATTTGCACCACCCAGGGACCTTGCTATGTACCAAATGAAACCAAAACCAAACTCCTCGTCGCGTCGACAGAGTAGAATGGTCCCACAGGGTTTCCAAGGAGTGGCTGGTGGATTCGAACTGCCAACCTTTTGGTTAGCAGCCAAACACTTAACCACTGCACCACCAGGTCTCCAGGGATAGGTCATTGTGAGGTTTACACCAAAGAATCTATCTAAAGTGCTTAGCGCGGTGCTGGCCCAGGTAAATGCTCCATAAATGTTAGCTTTTATTAGTAACCACCCTTCTGGAAGCTGCGCTACTAGCCTCAGTTTTGCAGAGGAGCAAACTGAGGCAGAGAAGGGACATGCGTTACCAGGAAGCAGCAGAGCACCCCCCCACCCCGCCCCAGCCCCCAGGTTCATCTGCCCGTGGCTCCAGCCTTTAACACCCAAGAAATTCAGTGAACCCCAGGTTGGTGCAGAAGAGGAAGGGACCCGTTGGGGCTGGTCGTTGCGTGGGCAGGTGTGGTAGGCAGAACTCTGAGATGGCCCCCAGGATTTCCACCCCTTGGTGGGCATGCCCTGTAGAATCCCCTCCCCTGAGTGTGCGTGGGGCCTGTGGTTATGATGGGGGTCACCCCTGTGATTAGGTTACTAATCAGTGGACTTTGAGTTAATCACAGAGGAGATGATCCTGGGTGGGCCTGACCCAACCAGGTGGTTTCTTAAAAGGAGACAGGAACAACCAGAACGGAGATAATGAGAATGTTCGAGCATTGTGAAGAATGTAACATATTACTGAACAACTCCCGTAGAAATTGTTGAATAGGAACCTAAACTGCTGTGTAAACCTTTATCCAAAACATATTAAGATAATATTAAAACAAAAAGGGGGACTAGGGAAGTCAGAGACAGCAGTCAGAAGGATGTGTGCCTGCTGGCTGGCAGAAAGCAAACAGCGCCTTGTGAACTGCTGAGGGCCGCCCCTGGAAGGGAAGCACGGCGGCCCCCAGGAGTCGAGAGTGCTTGCAGGCCAAGAGCTAGGAGAAAGCGGGGACCTCAGTCCTACAAACACAAGGAAATGAATTCTTCCAGCAGCCACGTGAGCTTGGGAGAGGACCCTGAGCCACAGCTGAGACCCCAATCCTGTCCGACACCTGGACTCCAGCCTTCCGAGACCTGGTGCAGAAGACCCAGCTAAGCTGTACCGGATTCCCAACCCCCAGAAACTGTGAGGGCGTAAACGCGTGCTGTTTTAAGCTGCTCAGTTTGTGGTCGTTTGTTACTAGCAGCAGGAAACTAACCCAACGGGCAAGCCCGCCCGGAAGAATGTTCCAGGAGAGAGGAGGGCTTCCGACTGACTGGCGAGGTGTGGAGAAGAATCGGGAAGCTGCAGGAGGACATTTCGTTTCTAAGTGGTTTGTGCCCACGGGCCCACGTGGGTGGGCGACTCCTCCATCACCTACCCCACCGCCCCTCCCCAGAAGGAGGGAGGGAGGGCTGGCGCCGCTCCGGGGAGACACCAGCAGGATGCAGCCTGGCTTTTATTAAATATCACAAGCTCAGTATTAATTCCCACCAGAAACAAAAGCTTAGTCCCTGACCGGCTGTAAACATGAATGCTCTCAGACGCTGGGCTGTGGGCCGCAGGGCAGACCCGTGTCCACACTGCAGAGCCTCTGGTCTGGAGGGCAGGGCTGCTGGGGCTACAATAGTCCAGGGCTGACAGGAACGCCCAGGCTCCTTCCCACTGGGTGTCCAGTCTGGTGCTGGCAGACAGTGGCGGACATCCGCGTCCATTTCCAGACAGCAATTAGGAGAGGCTGCATCAGGACATGCTGCTGTCAGGAGCAGTTCTGGAGAAGGTTCTAGTCTTGGGACATGTTTGGTGCCATGAGGGGTCAGGCTCACCCTTGGGCCGGCAGCTTTCCAAAGGACCTTCTCGCAGCCCTGCCCGTGGAGCAGAGACCGAAGGCAAGGCGGGAAGCAGACCCTCCAGGAGAGGCTCCCAGCCGGATCATGCGTCTGGAAGCAAGGCTACAGGCATTACCTACAGATGGGTTCTATGGGGGCTCGTGTCTCCCCCAAAATTCACGTCCACATGGAACCTCAGGCTGTGACCTTATTTGGAAATAGGGTCTTTGCAGACGTAATTCATTAAGGATCTGGAGCTGAGCTCATCCTGGATGAGTGGTGTCTTTATGCGAGAGAGGGGGCGGCTTGGAGACACACACAAAGGGGGAAGACGCTGTGTGCGGACGGAGGCAGAGACGGGAGGGAGGCAGCCACAGGCCAGGGACACCTGGTGCCACTAGGAGCTAGAGGAGACAAGGAAGGATCCCCCCCGGAGCCTTCAGAGGGAGCACGCCTAGCCGACACCCTGATTTCAGACTCCGCCTCCAACACTGAGAGAGATAATACGTCGCTGTTGTTTTAAGCCTCCGAGTTTGTGGTCCTTTGTTACAGCAGCCACAAGAGACTCAGCGAGAGTAATACATCAGCAGTTCCTCTCCCCTGTGTGGGCCCAGGGAGTGAGTAGACGCTGGGGGGTGCTGCCTGCCGTGGGTGGGACACAGCGGGGCCTCAGTGGCCGTGTGTGTCGCGAGAGGGGAGGTTGGCATGGGCTCCCGTTCAAAGGTCTGTGTCAGCCTGAAGCTGCTTGACCACTGCAAATCACCACACACATCGTGGCCCAGAACAAATCACAGTTACTGTCATACAGTTCTGGGGGACAGGAAGCCTGCGGTAGGCCTCATGGGCTAAACTCAGGTATGGGCAGGCTGCGTTCCTTCCAGAAGGTTCTAGCGGAGGGCCCATCTCCTGCATGTTCAGGTTGTTGGCAGAACCTAGCTCCTGGTGGTGGTAGGATTGAGATTCCCGTTTTCTTCAGCTGAGGGCCATTTCCAGCTTCTAGAAGGAGTCCTGGTGGTACAAAGGTTAAGTGCTCGGCTGCTGACCAAAAGGCTGGCCGTTGGGACCCACCCAGCGGCTCCTTGGGAGAAAGACCTGGCAGTCTGCTCCCGTAAAGATTATAGTCTAGGAAACCCTATGGGGCAGTTCTACTCTGTCCTGTAGGGTCACTGTGAGTTGGAATCAACTCGACGGCACGTAACAACACCGACAGAGGCCACCCACATTCCTTGGCTCCTGGCACCTTCCTCCACCTTCAAAGGCAAAACAGTGGGTCAAGTCCTTCTGTCTGTCTATCTATCTATCCATCTATGCATCTGTGATGGTTAAGACTATGTGTCAGCTTGGCTGGGCCATGATTCTGAGTGTTTCTATGTGATCACCCCCATGATGGGATCTGCTGTGAGTAGCCAATCAGTTGAAAGGGAATTTCCTTGGGCATGTAGCCTGCATCCAAATATAAGTGGATGTTCTGGCTTTTGCCCTCTCTGGATCCTGCAGCTGGCTCCTGTTCGTCTGACCTCTGGTTCTTGGGACTTGACCTAGCAGCTTACCTGCCGATCTTGGGGTTTGTTGATCTTCACAGCCTGTGAGTAAGAGTCCTGCTCTCTGACCTGCTGATCTTGAGTTCGCCAGCCCCTGCGGCTACATGAATCAGGAGAAGCCTCTATCCTGATCCGCGGACTTAGGATGTTCCAGCCTCTACAATCGCATGAGCTATTTCCTTGATATAAGTCTCTTTCTCTCTCTCTATATTTTAATACGCTTTACTGTTTTGCTTCTCTAGAGAACCCAGCCTAAGACACCATCCACCCATCCATCCCACCATCCATATATCCATCCATCCAACCATCCATCCACCCATCCATCCCACCATCCATCTATCCATCATCCCACCGTCCGTCTATCCATCCATCCCACCGTCCATCCATCCATCCCACCGTCCATCTATCCATCCATCCCACCATCCATCTATCCACCCATCCCACCGTCCGTCTATCCATCCATCCCACCATCCATATATCCATCCAGCCAGCCATCTATCCATCCATCCCGCCATCCATCTACCCATCCATCCCACCATCCGTCTATCCATCCATCCCACCGTCCGTCTATCCACCCATCCCACTGTCCGTCTATCCACCCATCCCACCGTCCGTCTATCCATCCATCCCACCATCCATATATCCATCCATCCAACCATCCATCCACCCATCCATCCAGCCATCTATCCATCCATCCAACCATCCATCTATCCATCCATCCAACCATCCATCTATCCATCCATCCCACCATCCATCTATCCATCCAGCCAGCAATCTGTCTACCTTTCTACAGGGTCACTATCAGTTGAAATCGACTTGACAGCAATGGGTTTGGTTTTACACACACACACACACACACACACACACACATATATAGTTTTTAAAATAATTTATTATGTTTTTGGTGAAAGTTTATATAGCAAATTAGGTCCGCATTTAACAATTTCTGTACATATTATTGGAGCCCTGGTGGAGCACTGGTTAAGAGCTTGGCTGCTAACGAAAAGGTTGGCAGTTCAAATCCACCAGCCGCTCCTTGGAAACCCTAGGGGGCAGTTCTACTCCGTCCTAGAGGGTCGCTGTGAGTCGGAAGCGACTTGAGTGGCAGCAGGTTTTTTAATACGTATTGCTCAGTGCCATTGGTTACATTTTTCACAATGTGTCGACATTCTCATTGTTTCCATTCTGGTTGTTCCGTTTCCATTAATCTAGCTTCCCTGCCCCTCTTTATCTTCTCATCTTTGCTTTAGGGTAACTGTTGATTGTTTGCTCTCATGTAGATGATTTTTAAAAAAGAGCTCTACTTACTGATGCTTCCTTCTATATATTTTTAAGCAAGTTTATCGGCGTATAACCCATATACCATACAATTCACCCATTTAAAATGTACGACTCAGTCGTTTCAGTGGATTCACAGAGTTGTGCAGCCAGCATCACAGTCAATTTTAGAACATTTTCATCACTTCAGAAAGAAACCTTGTACCTTTAGCTACTACTCCTCTACCCCTATTCCTCCCAGCCCCTGACAACAACTAATCTACTTTCTGTCTCTACGCATTTGCCTATTCCAGACATCTCATGCCGCGGGAAGCACACAATAAGGTGATCCCGTGTGTTGGCTTCTTTCACTGAGCGTGCTGTTTTCAAGGTTCATCCATGTTGTAGCACCTATCAGGACTTCATTTCTCTGTATTTTATTTTATTTTTTTGGTGAAAATATAGGCAACAAAACACATACCACTTCAACAATTTCTACATGTGCAATTCAGTGACATTGGTTACATTCTTCAGGTGGTACCGCTTTTCTCAACAACCTTTTCCAAACTATTTCACTGTCATCAACACAAACTCACTGCCCCTCTAAGCTTCTCATCTATCTTTTTGAGTGGCTGTGGTCAATTTGATCACGGATAGATAGTTCTTTCCCCATTGCCATTGCTGTTGAGTAGATTCCGACTCACAGCGACCCTGTAGGACAGAATAGAACTGCCCCATAGGGTTTCCAAGGTTGCAGTCTTTATGGGAGCAGACTGCCACATCTTTGTCCCAAGAGCCGCTGGTGGGTTCAAAACTGCCCCTGGTTGAGAACCCCAGAGTTAGATGGATTTAGCAACATGGCGTCCCCTGGGTCCTTGGCACCCATAGGGTGGTGGGGGTGAAGCCTGCCTGTAGAGGTTCCCAAGGGACAAGCAGGGGTTCCTCCTGGTGGATGATGGATGAACACCAGCTTTGATGCCACCTCCCTTCAGAGGCTCAAGGTGTGGCGGCTTGGTGGGGCATCTTCTCTCCTCCCCTCTCCTTTGATGCCTAACCCACGTCCCTTTTCTAAATCGGATTCACCTGTGTAAATACCTGTGGTTGGCCCAGGCCGTGGCAGGTCCCTTCCGCAGTCTGAGGTTGTTGCTGGCATAGACCTGCATTTTGGAGGACAGCGTGTCTTACAAGCCCTGTGTGTTTCATTCTGTTACCCTCCCCAGGGACACGCACCACTTATTTCCATGACACAGGATGCACGTGTCAGGTCTGTTTTAACAGTGATCAAGAACAACAGCACCGTGCGATTATGGGGAATATCACAGCTGGGGGCGGGGGGGGGACAATTCACGGTCTGCCTTGAGAAGGCTTGCCTCCGCCAGCCAGGAGCTCTGGGACGACGCTCAGGACGCAGCACGGCCGAACTTCCTGCCTTGATCCTGTGCCTGCCTGCTGTGTGTCTTCGCCTGCCATGATCTTTCCTGCCCTCCAGGGCTCAGCCCCCTACATCAGAAAAACACACCCTTCTGGAAGTCCCTAGGAGTCCCTGGGCAGCGCAAATGGTGAATGTGCTAGGCTGCTAACCGAAAGGTTGGAGATTTGAGTCCACCCAGAGGCCCTTCAGAAGAAAGGCTTGGTGATCTACTTCTGAAAAATCAGCCACTGGAAAGGGGCACAGTTGTACTCTGACACACGTGGGGTCACTGTGAGTTGGAGTTGACTCAATGGCAACAGGTGGGATTCCCTAAATCTGTCTTTGTTTCTTTTTTATAATTTATTTTTGTTGTTGAGAATATACACAGCAGAACATGCACCAATTCAACAACTTCTACACGTACAATTCAGTGACACTGATTACACTCTTCAAGTTGTACAACCATTCTCACCCTCCTTTTCCGAGTTGTTCCTCCCCCATTAACATGAACTCACTGCCCCCTGGAAACCCTGGTAGCATAGTAGTTAAGAGCTCAGCTGCTAACTAAAAGGTTGGCGGTTCGAATCCACCAGGTGGTCCCTGGAAACCCTAGTGGGCAGTTCTACTCTGTTCTATAGGGGTCGCTATGAGTCGGAATAGGCTCGACTGCTATAGTTTTTTTTGTTTGTTTGTTTTTGCACTTCCTCCTAAGCTGCCCATCCTTCGTCCCTCTTCTGCCCAAAGATGCTTCACCTTCTGTCTCCTGGAAGTGGATTCACGAAGCGCGACTCAGAGAAGAGAAAATACTCTCTCTGCTGCTCATAGGTGGCAGCCCTGGTCAGAGATTCTGTGGCCACGGGTTTGTGTCTCGGCTCTGGTGTCTCATCCGTGTCTGCACAGAAGGCTGGGCAGAAAATCAATGCTTGTGCGCTGCTGGCCATTAAAATACCACCGACACGCTCGTTCACGACGAAGATGTAGTTATTGATCTAACAGTTATCCGAACAGAATGCAGGAAGGGGAGAGTGACAGCGGGGCGGGGGGGAGGCAGCGCTTTCTCCAGAAGTGGTCCCCTTGGATTGCCGAGGCTTGGGTTGGGGTGACAGCTGAGCTTTACTATGATCTTAGATTTTATTGTGGTGAAAATACCTCTATAACAAAATATTGGCCGTTTTCATCATTTTAAGTGTACAATTCAGTGGCATTAATTACAGTCACTGTGTTATACGGCCATCCAAACCAAACACCAAACCCGACTCACAGCGGCCCTGCAGGACAGAGGAGACCCGCCCCAGAGGCTTCCAAGGGGCGCCCGGTGGGTTGGGACTGCTGACCTTCTGGTGCGCAGCCGAGCTGTTAACCCCTGCGCCACCAGGATTTCCATACAACCATCACCACCATCCATTTCCAAGTGTACTCCACGGCAATGAGTTTTAAACAGAAACTGGAGCCCTGATGGTTCAATGGTTAAGCGCTCAGCTGCTAACTGAAGGTCGGCGGTTCGGACCCACCAGCTGCTCTGCAGGGGAAAGATGTGGAGATCTGCTTCCGTAAAGATTACAGCCTTGGAAACCCTAGGGGGCTGTTCGACTCTGTCTTACAGGGTCATTATGAGTCAGAATCAACTCGATGGCAATGGAATGGGGTCAAACAGAAACTAGAGCCCTGGTGGCCCGGTGATTAAGCGCTCGGCTGCTAACCCAAACGTCGGCGGTTCAAACCCACCCAGCAGCTCGGCAGGAGAAAAAACCTGGTGATCTGCTCCTGTAAAGATTATAGCCTAGAAAACCCTCTGGGGTAGTTCTGCTCTGTCACATGGAGTCGTTATGAGTTGAAGTGGACTCGACAGCGCACAGCAACGAGAAAACAGAAACGCAGAACCTCTTAAGCGCTACCTCCGCAGCCCCTGGTAACCACTAATAAACTCTGGTCTCTAAGCACTGGCCTGTTCTAGGTATTTCCTCTAAGTTGGATTACACAATGTTTGTCCTTTCGGGTCTGACTGATTTCACTCAGCATTATGTTTTCAAGGTTCGTTCACGTTGTAGTGGGTATCAGAGCTCCGTTCCTCTTTATGGCTGAATAATATACTTTTTTTTTCTTTAGGTTTTTTTTTTGTGCTTCAGGTGAAGGTTTACAGAGCAAATTAGTTTCTCATTAAACAATTAACACACGTACTGTTTTGTGCATTGGTTGCCAACCCCACGACATGTCAACAGTCTCCCCTTCTTGACCTTGGGTTCCCCATTATCAGCTTTCCTGTCCCCTCCCGCCTTCTTGTCCTTGCCCCTGGGCTGGGGTGCCCCTTTAGACTCATTTTGTTTAATGGGGCTGTCTAATCGTTGGCTGAAGGGTGAACTTCGGGAGTGACTTCATTACTGAGCTAAAAGGGTGTCCGGGGGCCGTACTCTCGGGCTTTCTCTAGTCTCTGTCAGACCAGTAAGTCTGGTCTTTTTTGTGAGTTAGAATTTTGTTCTACATTTTTCTCCAGCTCTGTCCAGGACCCTCTATTGTGATCCCTGTCAGAGCAGTTGGTGGTGGTAGCTGGGCACCATCTAGCTGTGCTGGACTCAGTCTGGTGGAGGCTGTGGTAGTCGTGGTGAATAATACACTTTTTAAGCTTTTTATTTTGAAATAATTTTATGTTTGCAGAAGCGTTGCCAAGACAGTTCAGAGAGTTCCCGTATACCCCTCACCCAGCTTCCCCTGAGGTTAGCATGGCACACACCCATAGCACAGTTAACAAAACCAAGACATTAACATTGGTACAAGGCTATTAGAAGGAGCCCTGGTGGCACAGTGGTTAAAGTGCTTGGGCACTAACCAAAAGGTTGATGGTTCGAACCCATCAGCTGCTCCTCAGGAGAAAGATGTGGCAGTCTGCTTCCGGAAAGATTTACAGCCTTGGAAACGCCATGGGGCAGTTCTAATCTGTCCTGTAGGGTCGCTATGAGTCAGAATCGACTTGATGGCAATGGGTTTGGTTTGTTTTTCTGTGGCACGGTGGTCAAGAGCGCAGCTGTGAACCAATAGGTCTGCAGTTTGAACCCACCAGCTGCTCCTTGGAAACTCTGTGGGGTAGTTGCACCCTGTCCTGTAGAGTTGGAATAGACTTGACGGCAATGAGTTTGTATTTTGTTTTGTTTGTATTGGAGTCCCTGGGTGGTGCAAGCTGTTCAAAAGCTCAGCTGCTAACCGGAAGATTGGTGGGTTGAGTCGACCCAGAGGTGCCTTGGAAGAAAGGTCTGGTGATCTACTTCCGAAAAATCAGCCATTGAAAACTCTGTGGAGCACAGTTCTACTCTGACACATGGGGGCGCCGTGAGTCAGAGTCGACTTGATGCAGCTGTTTTGTTTTCACAAGGCCGCTAACCAGATGACAGACGTCGTCCGGGTTTCAGAAGTTCCCACGGCCGTCCTTCTTCTGCCCCCGGATCCCACCTTGCGCTCAATCGTCTCGTCTCCTTTGTCCTCCCATCTGTCACACTTTCTCAGCCTCTCCTTTTCTTTTGGGACTTTTGAAGGGAACTGGTCAGGGGTTTTGTAGAATGCCCCTGAATTTGGGCTTGTGTGATGCTTTCTTTTCTTTTTTTAATTTACTTTGTTGTTGATGTTGAGAATATACACAGCAAAACCTACGTCAATTTAACCATTTCTATGTATACAGTTCAGTGACACTAATTATATTCTACAAGTTGTAAACCATTCTTGCCCTCCTTTTCTGAGCTGTTCCTTCTCGATTAACATAAACTCACTGCCCCCTAAGATTCCTGTCTAATCTTTCAAGTTACTGTTGTCACTTTGATCCCATATAGACAGTTCTTAAAAGAACATAATGCTCAAGGCAGACATTTGTTACTAGTTAAGCTAAACTGTTTTTTGGTTTTAAGAAGACTTCAGGGGATATTTTGGGTTTAAGGTTTAAAGATTATCTCAGGACAATAGTTTCAGGGGTTCATCCCACCCCAGTGTGTGATGTTTCTCGCAATTAGATCAAGGTTATGGACTATGAGGGAGAAGACAAAGGAGAGGTGTCTTTAGGTATCATGTCTGGGGTTCCAGCTGCCGCTGTGTCTTATTCCTGGTGATGTTCATCTCGATCACCTGGCCAAGGTGCTGTGTGCCACCCAAAGGGACTATTTTTCCCCTTTGAAAAGAATTCATAGTTTAGGATTTTTTTTTTTACTAGCTATTCTTTTTTTTTATTGTACTTTAGATGAAAGTTTACAGAACACATAGTTTCTCATTAAACAGTTAGTACACATACTGTTTCATGACATTGGTTAACAATCCCATGACGTGTCAACGCTCTAGGAGAGATTTTTGTAAAAATAATATTTTATTGTGTTTTTGGTGTCGGTTTACTCAACAGTTTAGGTTCCCATTCAAGAACTTCCACACAGGCTGTTCAGTAACATCGGTTACATTCTTCACAGTGGGTGAACGTTCTCATTATTTTCCTTCTGGTTGTTCTGTTTCCATTCATCTAGTCTCCCTGCCCCCTTACCTTCTCCTCTTTGTTTTAACGTCATTGTTGACTGTTGGGTCTCTTACAGGTGGTTTTTTTAAAGGAGCACAGTACTTACAAGTGATAGTCATTGTTTTTTGAGCTAATTTGTTATTTAGCTTTAGGGTGATCTTAGGGGTTAGTTTCAGTTCAGGGCCTGAAGAGTATCTCGGTGAGAGTCCTGGGGAGTGCTCCAGCCTCCACCGGTCCAGCGGGTGTTTGTTTCTTTTTTAGGAACTTGAGATTCTGTGGGAGAGACGTTTGATATGATGCACATATTCCATTGCTCCTTAAGCTTTCTCCCACCAAGCCTTAGTGCTCACCATGGACCAAGCATTTGGGTTCCAATCCAGAAGAGGTTCTGGGCACCCTTGCTCCGCTCCTCTGAAGAATCAAACTCGAGCTGCCCGGGATCTCCAGGCAAAGTCTTTCTAAGGCTCACCCTGGTCTAGGGGACTCAGGAAACTGTCACTCAGCGGCCCCTTCCAGATGGCACAATTAGGCAGGCAGTGTTGACAGGCCACCCCGTGAAGATTTCCTATCCGAGCACTGCCCTCCCGTCTCTGCTCCCCGACTCAGGCCCTGGCCACGAGTGTGACATTAGGACCAGATCGAAAGGCACCCTAGTCCTCAAGCCTGCATCACTGCCACTGCGTTTGTCACTTTTGTCAAGAGGAATGGGTGCAATTAATAAAGGAGGCAGGGCTGGCGGGGAAACCAATTATAACAAACACATCAGATACCAAAAGCACAGCACAAAACACAGTTTCCTATCGATTGATGCCAATCATTCGTGCCTCTCAGCCCCTGTTCCTAGATCTTTAGGGAACTTTGTCAAATGCCATTTCTGTGCCTTTCCGGAGTGTGCTTACCCAGTGTTTGTTTTGTGATACACCTGGATCATGCCTAAAGAGAACTAAGAGGGCATTTCTTCCTGCTAATGTTTGCTTTGTTCTGAATCTTCTCTGGCACGGGATGTAAGGCTTTAAAAAAAAGTGTATAAAGAAATAAAACCCCAAAGGCAGAACCAAGAGACTGAGCGATGGCATTACGGAGCTGCCTGTGCTCTGTTTGTGCAGAGGAGACAGATGCTGTGCTTGGAGGAGTGTTCACCCCCACGGCCCGCTTCACTCTGCCACAGACTCCCAGAACCTCGGCTCTGGGCCCCTGTCGTTAGCTGACAAGTTGGCTCCGACTCATGGCGACCTCAAGTACAACAGAACGAAAGGCTGCCTGGCCCTGCGCCACCATCAAGGGTCAGTTTCGGCCCATTGTTGCAGGCGTTGTGCCAATCTACCTCTTCGAGGCTCTCCCTCGTTTTCACTGACCCTCTGCTTTGTCAAACATGATGTCCTTTTCTAGCGACTGGTCTTTCCTGATGACGTGTCCAAAATAAGTGAGCCCAAGTCTCGACATTTTCGCTTCTAAGGAGGATTTTGGTTGTATTTCTTCTAAGACTGACGTGTTCGTTCTCTTGGCGGCCCGCAGTACGCTCAATATACCTCACCAACACCACAATCAGAAGGCATCCGTTCTTTTTCTGTCTCCCCTTTTCATTGCCCAGCTTTCACACGCATAGGAGGTGATTGGAAAGACCATGGCTTGGGTCAGGTGCGCCTTCGTCTTAAAGTGACATCTGTGCTCTTTAAAACTTTACAGAAGTCTTTTGCATCAGATATGCCTGATGCAATACGTCGTTTGGCTTCTTGACTGATGCTTCTGTGGTCATTGATTATTGATCCAAGTGGAATGAAATCGTTGACAACTACTGGCCATCTGAATAGAAACCCTTTCCCCACCCGTAGCCTGGTGGGGGATCACTTACTAGCTGATAGCACAGCTTCAGTGATGGGTCCCTCACTCCGGAACTTTCCAAGGTGGCCCATTCCATTGCTGGACAGACTGAGCCGAATGTCCACCAGTTCGGGCTCCGCCTCTGCAGCCTCACAGAACAAGTCCCCCGCCTCCGCCCCGTGTCTCTCACCTCAGAGCCCAGCACAGCACCTGACCCAAGGTTTGTGCAGTTTAAGTCTGTTGAATGGGGGAGCACAATAGATGGATCCTGACAGGGAAAAAATGTGGAACAGAGCTTGAAATTCCCAAAGAATCCAGACATACTGGATGCATTGAAGCTGGAGGAACCCCCAAAACTACTGCCCTGGGATACTCTCAAACCTTGAAACAAACCTATCCCCTGAAGTCATCTTTAAACAAAAAAAAAACAGTTTAGCTCAAAAAGGAGAGAATGTCCTCCTTTAGTATTGCACTCTGAAAAATTCTGTGTATGAGCCCAAAGTGACAGCAGTGACTGTACAGCACAGATGAGAAGTCTGGGGGGCAGTGAGTCTCCTACATTAATGGGGGGAAACACTGAGAGCAGAAACGAGGAGACTGTTGACACCGTGTGAAGAGAGTAATAAACGTCACTGAACGACGTGTGTCAAAATTATCAAACGGGAACATGTTTTGATGTCTATATTTTCACCCCCCTCCCAAAAAAAGGTTGTTGGATGACATAATGGGAGATGCTCAGGGAGCAATGAATAAGGAAGACCGAAGAAGAATTCACACCTTTGAGTTACGATGTTGGCGAAGAATATTGAATATACCCTGCACTGCCAGAAGAGTGAACAAATTTGTCTTGTAAGAAGTACAGCCAGAATGCTCCTTAGACACAAGGATGGGGAGACTTTGTCTCACATACTTTGGACATATAATCAGGAGGGTAAAGCAGAGGGTCAGCGAAGAAGAGGAAGGCCCTCAATGAGATGGACTGACACAGCGGCTGCAACATGGGCTCAGACATAGCAATGGTTGTGAGGCTGGCACAGGACCGGGCAGGGTTTGGTTCTGCTGTAGGCAGGATCACTACGAGTCGGAACTGAACTCGCAGCACCTAACAAGAAGGACAACTCAAGGGGCGCCTTGGGTACAGAAGCATGCTCCAGCCCTGAAAAGGTGCAGCCTTCTGGCACCTCTGGAATGTTCTCCAGCAGCGAGTCCCTTTTCCGTCCTCCTGCTGCCGCCTGATGTTGAAGTGTGGGGGGTACACATCACTGAATCGTCTTCTCCATCAATTAAGAGTTTGGCTCAGCACTGCCCCTGGGAGGCAGTGCTCACGCACAGCACAATGTCAGCCTGGGGGACGGAAACCCTTTGTAGCAGGATCTGGCAAACATGTGTGCGCATTCTTCCGCTGCCAGCTTCAAAGGCGGCGTCTTCCAGGCAGTTATTCCAGGACCAGGACGCTCGCAGCTATTAGATCAAATTACAAGCTCTTCCAGGGGGCTTCCAGGTGAAGGCCCGCGATGTGTTTTGAATTAGCTGAGGGTCCTGCCAGTGCAGGCTTTATGATCTAAGGAGGCGGAGTACGCCTCAGTTCAAGACCCCGCGTGGCCACAAAGTCAGAGTCCACTCGTTTGGGAACCCCGCTTGTCTGGGGTCTGGCCGGGCCCACCTGTCTGCGGCTGAACCACACCACAGTGCTGGCTGGAGCTGGTGAGCCAAGCCGGGCTGCGCGAGACAGGGGCTGCGCCTCTCCTCACATCTCCTCATCTGACCCTCCTGCCCCCCTTTCCACTTACAAGGGCCCTTGTGTTACATTGGGCCCACCTGGATTGGGCCCTGGTGGTGCAAAGAGTTAAGCGCTCAGGGGCTAACTGAAAGGTTGACAGTTTGAACCCACCCAGGGGCTCCAAGGGAGAACAACCCGGTGATCTGCTGCTGTAAAGATGACCCACTGCCGTTGAGCAGATCCTGACGCATAGCGACCCTATAGGACAGTGCAGAACTGCCCCATAGGGTTGCCAAGGTTGTAATCTTTATGGAAGCAGATTGCCAAGTCTTTCTCCCTTGGAGCAGCTGATGGGTTCGAAACGCCCGCCTTTAGGTTAGCAGATGAGCACTTTAATCACTGTGCCACGAGGGCTCCGTCTGTAAAGATTACAGACTAGGAAACCCTACGGGGCGGTTCTGCTCTGCCACACGGGGTCGCTATGAGTCAGAATCGATTGGAAGGCACCTACCAACAGCAACAAGGTAATTCAGGGTCCCTGGGTGGCGCAAACTGTTTGCATTTGGCTACCAACTGTAAGGCTGGCGATTTGAACCCACCCAGTGGCACTTCGAAGAAAGGCCTGGTGATCTGCTTCCATAAAAATTACAGCCGGGAGAACCCCATGGAGCTCAGTTCTACTATGTAACACGTGGGGTTGCCATGAGGCAATTTTTTTTTAAGGTAATTCAGGATACTCTTCGTATTTAAGGTTGGCTGATTAGCAATCTTCACTCCATCTGCAACCTTGCTGTGTAACCTGACATACTCACTTCTGCATGGGGCGTCTCACAAGGGTACTGAGGCACCCTCCCAGCTGGGGGAGGCCCCCAGGATGAACTAGCCCGTTCTCGACACTGGTACCCAGGAAACCGACATTCTTGTACCTTCCATCGCCATCCTCAGACCCACTGTGCAGTCTGCCCCGCGGCCAGCAGTCGTACTGGAGGAAGAGGCCCTGCTTGTGAGGAACACTCTTCCAGCTGGAGAGGCAAGAGGTTAAAAGGTCTTCTAAACACTTAAAACAATAGAAGGCAAGTGTTCAGCTCTCAGCCAGCTGTTCGAAGTCAGAACACAAGCCAGTGAACGGAGAAAATGGAAACCTCACACGGGGCCTTCTGTGATTTCCGTGCCTTGGAGCGGTGGTGGATCGGGGTAGAATTCTCGCTTCCATGAGGGAGACCCCGGTTTGATTCCGGGCCAGTGCACCTCATGCACAGCCACCACCCGCCTGTCAGTGGAGGCTTGCGTGTTGCAGGACGCTGAACAGGTTTCAGAGGAGCTTTCAGACTAAGAGAGACTAGGAAGAAAGGCCTGGAGATCTACTTCTGAAAATCAGCCAGTGAAAACCTATGGAGCACAATGGTCCGAAATGAAACTGATCATGGGGATGGTGCATGTATGGGGTTGCCGTGAGTCGGGGCCGACTGGACAGCAGCTGTCAACCACAGGAGTAGGATAAAATGACAAGCTCGGGTACTCACTTGTGTGGCTGTCTCTCCTCAGCTGTCACACTGACGTTAATGGCTTTGAATCCTTCGATGGCTCCTAGCCCCTGGGTTGAGTCACTGCATGTCTCTGGGGGTCTGGCTTGTTCTCAAGGAGCAATTGGGACAGACAGCAGACCTGTCTGGGTGGGTAGCAGATTACAGGGATAAGCAGAGATAGCCTAACACGCATCGGCAAGGTCCCTCAGCTGGTTCTGACGATTTAGCATGCCGCCCGCCGGGGGACAGTGACAGGTAGCACGGGGGCACCCTGGGCCACTCAGGACACACACCTGTCAGACGGCACAAGAACGCGCCACTCTGGCGATTCGGTGCTTTTGACAAGGAGGCTTTGCAATGCAGGAGGAATTAACTAGTCCCAGGAGAGGGCTGTGTGACTTCTTCTATTAACAGGAGGTGGGACGGGGGAGGGGTGACGGTTCCCAGGCTCTTCCTAATTTGTACTCTCTGCTCTCAGTCACTCAGATGTTCGTGGCAGGATGGGAAGGGACACGTTCTGGGAAAGAAAACAAATTCCCAGGCTGCATAATGAGATGAAGCATGTCTCTGTGGGGGTGAGAACACTGGGGGTGAAGCGAAAATGGTTCTAAATTTGGGTCTAATTCTATGAGGTTACGTGAATCCATGGGACAACGAGGCATTTCCCCACATGTCTTGGTGCTTGGGCAGCCCCGGAAAATTCTGGAAGGTCTGAGTCTGAGCATCAGTACAGCCTCTCACCAGGACACCGAGATGTCTTAGCCCCTATAGTAATTCTATGTTTAATTGTATGCTATGTGAACTTCACCCTAATAATAAAAAAAGGAAAACAATATTGACCATTCCCACCTGGTTCAATGAGTTTCGTTTTCAAAATATGACCCTCCCAGGTTAGGTCCTGAAACAATGAATTTAATCTGATTACATCCTGGTAACAAGCAGGACAGATGCTTTTTCTTTTTTTTATTTGTTCTTTAGGTGACAATTTGTACAGCAAATTAGTTTAGGATTTATTGAAACTATAAATAACTTTTGCCGTGAAAAGTAAGAGTTTCTGCTTTTTGGGGGTAGAGAGGGAGCAGTGAGAATCTGATATCATTTAAAAATGTTTCTTTTTGGTTTACAAAAGCAGAGTTTTACTAAATTGCTGTGGATTACAGATTACTTAAGACAAGAAAGGGTTTCCTTATACATCCAGAAAACAGAACATTAAAACGTCATCATCATCATCAATAGCAGCAAACAGCACCCTCAAAATTCCAAGCAAATGGACACAACAAGGTTTCTCGCACATATTCGAGTCCTACATGATTAATCCTTGTTCCCCTACATCTTGGGTTAGCAGTCTCAGGAAGCTTTCTGCTTCTCAACTTATGGCAACCTTGTGTGTGCCAGAGCAGAACTGTGCTCCATAAGGTTTTCAATGGCTGATTTTGGGAAGTGGATCACCAGGCCTTTCTTCTGAGGTGCTCTGGGTGGACTCGAACCTCTGACCTTTCCTTCAGTTAGCACATCAGCTGTTTGCACCACTCAGGGACTCCCCTCTCAACTTACAGAGTTCTGGGAAGCCAGGCTTGGCCCGTTGGTACCGTCTGACAGTCGAGGATTGTCGGCTCAGAAGCCTGGGCTCACCAGCCAGTTCTCTGAAACGGGGGTAACTCTGCGGTGCCTGCCCCAGTCCTTCCTTGCTGAAGACAAGAACTCTGGCTGGTAGCTTATAGCAAGGCCTCCAAGCAGGCATCAGAGGACAACAGAGACTTATGGCTCATTAACTTATTGTTGATAATTTTCAGATACGAAGGGGCTGATGAGAATTCATAAGAATAATGTCACTGGTGAAGAAACAGAATGTTTTCTGTGGCTTGCAAAACAAGCTCAAAAAGCCACTCCGAACAGTTTCTTAGACGAAATGTCTCTAAGGATAAGGATTAAGCCTATTTCCAAACAAGTCTGTGAATATTACATCTGGTTTGTAAGGATGGATGGACACCATTTTTATAAAGAAAAAATCTCAAGATAGAACATGTAATTATCCTGAAACACGATTCTTTTTTTTTTTTTTAACCAACAGTATCAAGTAGACCCACTAAGTTTGGAGTAGTTGTCTATATTTTTATAATTTTATGGGTTGACTCTGATGTGTGGCCAAGTAAACATTCTAAATAGTGACTGAAATTATGACTGATAAATGCAGTCGCCTAGCATCAGGCGAAGGCGCTCCGTTGGTGCAATGGTTAAGAGCGCGGCTGCTCACAGAAAGGTCGGCAGTTCAAACTCACCTAGAGGCTTCCCAGGATCGAGACCTGCCAATCTGCTCCTGTAAAGATGACAGCCTAGCAAACCCTGCGGGCCAGCTCTGCTCTGCCACACGGAGTCACCGTGAGTTGGAACTGACTCAACAGCAACCACCACCACCACCGACATCAGGCGAAGTACCGCGAGGACAAACACAGGAAGAGCGGACGCAACTATTTCATCAGTGTTTTCCCTGATATTAAAAGATATTATGGAAAGCAAGCACACTGACAAGTATCCATGGAAGACTTTCCGTTTCTGAAAGGTTTCCACTAATAACCTCTTACCCAGAGTTCTCTTCTCGTTCGACAGCTCTTCCCACACAACCCAGGAGACCAGCCTGGTTGTCCCTAGCTCCTTTTTTTATCAGGTGAATGACTGAGTCTTTGTGCTTTTCCGGGGCTCTGTGGGAAATCTCAAGGAGAGTTTTAAGTGTAAAAGATAAACGAGAGTGTTATTTTTTCTATATTTCATTGTTGTTAACTGCTGTCAAGTCGGCCCCCGGGTCGTGGCGACTCCGTGCACAGTCAGCAGATCGGGAAGGATGTCAGGCCAAGCCAGTGCTCTGTTACCATAGTAACTTCCTAACCAGAAACAAGGAACGTAACCTGGTCCTTGGGTACTGTTGCCAGGGCGATGGATACTCACTGCATCACGGGTTCCTCACAGGTCAGGACGAGGCTGCTGGTGGTTTAAGGGTCCAAAGAGCTTCTGTTGCAGGAATGAATTTATGAATGAGCGCAGACAACCTGTCCACACCGTGTCAGATTTCCTGCTCGTGGAAAAGACCTCAACAAAAGATTGTTTCAAAAGACCAAGGAAAAAGAAAGAAAGAAGCCTCTCCAGGTCGCTTGCCTCATTAACTGTGTCCCCAGAAGAGAACCAAGTGCATTGAGTTTCACGGGCCCATTCTCTGAACCCCAACGTCTGTGACGGGGCGGAAGGCCCATGATGCTAACATCTGATAACAGAGTCTAATATCCGCACGGTGCATGTGGGTGCACGGCTGTGAGTGAAGACGCCAGCAGATGCTTTCTAGACAGGACAATGACCCTGTTATCCAGACGAGGCACTAAAGCCTTTGAAGAGTGACGTGCAGGGCAATGGGAGATTTTCTGTCATTTGAGTGTTTATTGAGAAGTCAGGTCCAAGCTCGCTTATTTGGTGACTCCCCCTCCCAAAGCACCGGCATCAAGATCATGAGGAAATGCAAACACTTCTTCAGGCCTTCGCCTAACCCAGGGGCACGGGTGGGAATTCTGCAGAGCCTGTCTCTCCCTTGGAGCCAAGAAGAGTTCTGCGATCCAGGTGGGAGCAGAAGAGAAAGCCCCGCCTTCTACCCCTGGGATCCACTGATGACAAGCAAGGTTCTTCATCGATCGCTGAGTTGAGCTTTTCTTCAGGAGTTAAGCTCCATCGCACGGAGTCGCTAGGAGTCGAAAGCCGACTCAACAGCTCCTGACAACAACGACAACCTGCGACAGGAGCCCCTGGTGGCGCAAACAGTTAAGCGCTCAACTACTAGCTGTACGGTTGGCGGTTTGAACCCACCTGGCGGTGCCTCAGAAGACGGGCCTGGCGTTCTGCTTCCAAAAGGTCACAGACTTGAAAACCCCGTGGAGCATAATTCTACTCTGCACACGTGGGGTCGCCATGGGTCAGAAGTGACTCGACAGCAGCTAACAGCAACCACACCTGTAACAGGGGTGCCCCTGGGCAGTGCAAACGGATAACACACTCAGCTGCTGGCCAGAAGGTTGGAGGTTGGAGTCCACCCAGTGGCACCTTGGAAGAAAGGCCTGATGATCTACTTCTGAAAAATTAGCCGTTGAGAAGCCTGTGCCGCACAGTTTACTCTGACACGTATGGGGTTGCCATGAATCGCGGTCGACTCAATGACTCAATGGCAGCTGGCTTACCTGTAATAGAAAGCTGAATTTACACTTCAGTAAGACTTAGCAGGATTTCTTTCTAGCAACAACCTGTAAAATCAGGGTCCTCAAAAAGTAACTCCAGTGGATGTGTTCACTACCAGCGATAAAGTCAAACAGTACAAAAGCTTCCTAACTAGCAGTGTCTGTGAGAAAATACAGGCTCCAGACAGACCATGAAGCTTCCCAAGGAACCTGTTCCCCAGGTGTTACTAAGCGGGTCAGACTCGTTTTGATGGTAGAATTACTCCAAAGGGGAAGAGGGGGTGTCTTTTCTAGGGTTAGTATTAGGCCCTGTTCGTCTCCTCTGTTATGGATTGAATTGTGCCCCTCCAAAAAATATGTGTTATAAATCTTAACCCCTATACATGTGGTTGGGGTTTCCTGGTGGTGCATGGTTAAGTGCTAGGCTGCTAACCGAAAAGTTGGCAGTTCGAACCCACCAGCGGCTCTGAGGAAGAAAAGACCTGGTGACCTGCTTCCATAAAGATTACAGGCGAGGAAACCCTACGGGGCAGTTCTACCCTGTCATAGAGGGTTGATATGAGTGGGAATTGACTCGACGTCACACAACAACATACCTGTAATTATAGTCCCGTTTGGGAGTGGGTTTTCTTTGTCATGTTTCTGAGGCACTGTTAGTGTAGAGTGTGTTTTAAATCAACCTCTTTCGAGGTATGAAAGTGCAGATTAAGCAAGCACCAGTGGAGGGAACGATACAAGCCATATGACCCCCAAGGAGCTGAGGAGCAGAAGCTGAAGGAGACACGGATCTTTCCCCAGAGCGGACAGAGAGAGAAAGCCTTCCCCTAGAGCTGGTGCCCTGAATTCGGACTTCTAGCCTCCTAAACTGTGAGAAAACAAATTTGTTTGTTAAAGCCATCCACTTGTGGTGTTTCTGTTACAGCAGCACTAGATAACTAAGACAGCCTCCATCTGGTGTCTTTGTCCTCACCCACCCCTGGAGGTGGGAGGGCGGGTGGTGGGTGCTGGATCCAGGAGATGGGGCATGGCAGAAAAAAAGTGAGTTATTTAAAGAAAATAATGAACACTATTGATTTACAAAAGGCTGAGACCAAATTGCAACAGTTTGTTAATGCAAATTATATACAAATTTTATGCTATTATGTGCTTTATACACCTGGAGGTTGCCCTTGGGAATTTCCTGTTTGAAACCCATCCAAGCAGCTCTGATTTCGACAGCAGCCTGGCCCACGGATACTTGTGTACACAATGGTTTGACTTTGATTCAATAAACAGAACTCTCTTGGACACGGAAGCCGTCTCAGATACAATCTATGTGTTCTAGGGTGATTTCAGCACTATTTAGGGGAGAATTTTTTTTTTTTTAAATCATTTTATTGTTGTTTAGGTGAAAGTTTACAGAACAAGTTAGTTTCCCAATCAATGATTTATACACTGCTTGTTCCGTGACATTGGTTGCAAACCCCTGAATGTGTCAGCAGTCTCCCACCTTCCTCCCTGGGTTCCCGGTGTCCATTCACCCAGCTTTCCTGCCCCTGTTGTCCTTCCGAACTTTGCTTTTGGGCAAATGCTGCCCTTTACGTCTCGTATAGTTGATTGTTCTGAGGTGTACATTCCTCACTGGTGTTTTTGTTCATTTGATAGGCCTGCTTATTGAATGGCTATAATGTGATCTCTGGGAGTGATTTCAGTTCCAAGTTTGAAGGGTGTCTAAGAGCCACAGTCTCGGGGGTTCCACCAGTCTCTGTCAGACTAGTAAGTCTGGTCTTATTTACGAGTTTGAATTTTGTTCTGCATTTCTCTACCCACTCTGTGCATGACCTACTATTGTGGTCCCTTTCAGAGCAGTTGGTAGTGGTAGCTGGGTACCATCTAGTTCTTCTGGGTTCAGGCTAGTGGCGGCCATGGTTCATGTGGACTGTTAGTCCTTTGGACTGATTGTTTGCTTGAGTCTTTGGTTTTCTTCACTCTTCTTTGCTCTGGCTGGGAAGAGACCAACTGTTGTATCTTAGATGGCCGCTCGCAAGCTTTTAAGACCCCAGTCGCTACTCACCAAGGTAGGATGTAGACCATTGTCTATGCTAATTGACCTAGATGTCCCCCAAGACTATGGTCCCTAGCCCTGAAGCCCAGTATCTGAGTCCCAGGAGGTGTATGGTTATGGCTAAGAAGTTTTCATGACTGTGTCCCCTGTGCACACACTTGCATACATGCGTATATTTGCAGCATGTATACATATATGTGTACGTGGGTGTACTTCCATACTCCTTCCCACCCCTGTCAGCTAACGTACTGTTATGGATTGAATTGTGTCCCCCCAAAATATGTGTCAACTTGGCTAGGCCACAATTCCCAGTATTGTGTGATTGTCCACCATTTTGTCATCTGGTGTGATTTTCCTATGTGTTGTAAATCCTACCTCTATGGTGTTAATGAGGCAGGATTAGAGGCAGTTATGTTAATGAGACAGGACTCAATCTACTAGATTAGGTTGTATTTTGAGTCAATCTCTTTTGAGATATAGAAGACAGAATCGAGCAGAGAGAAGAGGGACCCCCTACCACCAAGAAATCAAAGCTGGGAGTAAAGCATGTCCTTTGGACCTGGGGTCCCTGTGCTGAGAAGCTCCTAGACCAGGGGAAGATTGATGACAAAAACCTTCCTCCAGAGCCGACAGAGAGAGAAAGACTTCCCCTGGAACTGGCACCCTAAATTTGGACTTCTAGACTCCTAGATTGTGAGAGAATAAATTTCTCTTTGTTAAAGCCATCCACTTGTGGTATTTCTGTTATAGCAGCTCTAGATAACTAAGACACATACCTACCTATGTAGCCACTCATACAAAGGAGGGAAATGCAGAACAGAATTTCAAATTCTCATGGACTCCAGACTTTCTGAAGCCATGGAGGCTGCATGAGCTCCCGAAACTATTGCCCTGAGATAATTTTTAAATCTGAAACCTTAAATCAAAAATATCCCTGGAAGTCTTCTCAAAACCAAAGAATAGTTTATCTTAACTAGTAAAGAATGTCTGCCTTGAGCATTGTGCTCTTTTAAGAACTATTTATATGGATCAAATTGACAACAATAATTCGAAAGGTTAGATAGGCACCTTAGGGGGCAGCGAGTTTATGTTAATCAAGGAGGAACAACTCAGAAAAGGAGGGTGAGAACGGTTGCACAACTCAAAGAATGTAATCAATGTCACTGAATTGTACATTTAGAAAGGTTGAATTCTTGAATGTTCTGCTGTGTATATTTTCAACAACAACAACAAAAAAAATAAAACAAGTTTTATATATATATGAATGCAATAGCTAGCTAGCTGCCGTTGAGTTGACTCTGACTCATGGTGACCTATGTACAACAGAATGAAATGGTGTTTGGTACTGTCATCCTCACAACGGCCAGTATGTCCTAGTCCATCGTTGCAGCTATTGTACCATATCACCGAGGGTTGCCCTTGCCTTCACTGGCCCTCTGCTTCACCACACAAGATGTACTTCTTCAACCATTGATCCCTCCTGATGAGGTGTCCAAAACAAGCAAATTGGACAATGTTCTGTTGTGATCCATAGGGTTTTCATTGGCTGATTTTTAGAAGTAGATTGTCAGGCCTTTCTTCCTAGCCTGTGTTAGTCTAGAAGCTTCACTAAAATCTGTCCACCATGGGTGACCCTGCTGGCATTTGAAATACTGTTGGCATAACTTCCAGCATCACAGCAACACACAAGCCACCGCAGTAAGACACACTGACAGACAAGTTGTGGAAGAATGCAATAAAATAAAACATCTATTGTCATCAAGTCGATTCTGACTTATAGCAACTCTATTCCTATACACCTACAGAGTCGAACTGCCCCATAGGGTTTCCAAGGCTGTAAATCCTTATGGAAGCAGACTGCCACATCTTTCTCCTGCAGAGTGACTGGTGCGTTCGAACCATTGACCTTTCCGTTGACAGCCGAGCACTTAACCACTGTGCCACTGGGCTCCTTATAGGACCTAATAAATTCAGAAGTGGCTAGCATAGTCCAGTGTCTTGGAAATAAAGCTTGGCCTCCCTGTACTCTCCCTGCATCTCGCGTGGCAAGGATACTGTCCAGAGAGAGGTACTCTGGGGAAGAACACCAAAGAAGCTATGTCAAAGTCCTGAAGGCAGCAGCTTCAGCGGGGTCCTTGCTATTGTTCACAATAGCCAAAAGGGAGAAGCAACCCAAGTGTCCATTAACAGATGATAGATAAACAGCTTGTGGTCCATCCAGCCAATGGAATAGTATGCAGTTATAAAGACAGAGACCTCCCTCATGCAAATAAATCAAGGCTAAATTCTTAAAACAAAAATCACTTTGGTTTGAGAAGTTATTGAGGTTTCAAATGTGGGTGTTATGGATTGAATTGTGCCCACCAAAAATATGTGTCGTAAATCCTAACCTCTCCTGTGGTTATAATCCCATTTGTGAATGAGTTGTGTTTATTATGTTAATGAGGCAGGATTAGGTTATGTCAATGAGGATTAGATTATGTTTATCATGTTAATGAGGCAGGGTTAGGGTGTGTCTTGAGTCAATCTCCTTTGAGATATAAAAGAGATTAAACAAGCAAGCGAGAGAAGCAGAGATGGGGGAAGAGACGCCAAGCCACGTGGAGATCGCCCAGGAGCAGAAGCTCAAAGAGACAAGCAACTTCCTCTGAGCCAAAAGAGAGAGAGAAAGCCTTCCCCTAGAGCTGGCATCCTGAATTCAGACTTCTAGCCTCCAAAACTATGAGAAAATAAATTTATGTTTGTTGAAGCCGTCTACTGTGGCATTTCTATTATAGCAGCACTAGATAACTAAGACAGAATTTGGTACCGGGAGTGGGGTACTGCTCTAACAGATACCTAAATTGTGGAAGCGGTTTTGGAATTGGGTAATGGGTAGAGGCTGGAAGAGTTTTAAGGTGTCTCATAGTAAAAGCCTAGATTGCCTTGAAGAGACCATTGGCAGAATTATGGACGTCAAAGGCAATTGTGGTGAGGGCTCAGGAGGAAGTGAGGAGAGCCATAGGGAAGGTCTCTTCTGTCTTAGAGAACACATAGGACGCCAGCAACAGAAGGTTGCTAGAAATGCAGACATTAAATGTGCTTCTGGTGAGGCTTTAAAAGAAAACGATGAACAGCGGGGAACTGTCCTTCCGTTGCCAGGAGTCCTGAATTCATAAATTATTTCTTTTTTTTAAATATGTGCTTGGATTCTTAAAAAAAGCCATCATAGCTTTCTCATACCTGAAGAATTTGCACACCTACGAATCCTCAATCAGAAAGTCAGTGAAGACGTTAACAGTAACTTACTGACGTGTCAGAGTGAAGTTCCGAGAAATCTCACCAAGGATCTCTAACATCTGTCCCGTTGCATCAGCACTTGCATCTCTAAGATGTCAGATGTCCTTACTTCTCACCCAACATTCACTCCCCAGTGAGCACAGCTATTGGCTGAAGGAAAAGAGTGATTCACACCTGGACAGGCTCCCATTTTTATCGCCTCTATTCTGAGCAATTAAAATTAAATGATAGGTCTCCTCATTTCACTGATTCTTCTTGTTTGAAGTATAAATAAAAACAAACAAACAAACAAAACTCGTTGCCACCGACTTAATTCCGACTCACAGGGACCCTAGAGGACAGAGCAGAACTGCCCCATAGGGTTTCCAAGGCTGTAATCTTTACGGAGCAGACTGCCGCAGCTTTCTCCCTTGAAGGGGCTGGTGGGTTCAAACCACCGACCTTTTGATTAGCAACTGAGCGCCTAACTACTTCCCCATCAGGGTTTCTTGAAGTATAAATAAGGATTACATTATTTCATCAATAGTAATAGCATAAATACCGCTTTGTGTTGTGTACTTGAAGGCACCCTGATGGCACAGAAGTTAAGTGCTCAACTGCTAACCAAAAAGGTTGGTGGTTTGAACCCACCAGCCACTTCGAGGGAGAAAGATGTGGCAGTCTGCTTCCATAAAGATTACAGCCTTGGAAACCCTATGGGGCAGTTCTACTCTGTCTTATAGGGTCACTTTGAGTCGGAATTGACTCGACGTCAAAGGTTTTTTGTTTACGTGCTTTGTAGCAGTGATTCTGATCAACCTTTTTATTCTAATTTTCTTATTTAAAATTTACTTACTTTAATTTTATTGCAACCATAAAATCTGCCATTGTAACCATTTTTAAGTGTGCAGTCAGTGGCATGGATTATATTCACCAGGTTATGCAAACGTCACCTCTATTTCCGAAATTCTTTCATCAGTCAAACAGAAATTTCATGCCCACTAACTGGTAATTCCCCTTTCCACCCCACCGCCAGCCCCTGGACCCCTTTGATCTGCTCTCTGTCTCTAGGAACGAGCCTATTCTAGGTATTTCGTGTCGGTGGGATCATACAGTATTTGCCCATTTGTGTCTGGCTTCTGATGAACATTTAAGGTCAAGGTTTTATGTGATAGAGTTTCTTAAATAATTATAATAGATTTTTTAAAAGGAAAAGAATAAATAAGTGATAAAATTCTTGTCTACAATGCATCCAGTATGGCTGAAAGCAATAGGCGCTCTCACAGGAAAACTGGGCTAATCGGCGACAAATTACTTTGTGAAATGATTAGCTGCTGTTGAGACCCACTGTCTGTGTTACCAGCAACTTTCCAACTGATTCTCTCTGGGAACAGTAACCACAGCAAAACGTTCTGGAGAGGGGTGTTAGTAAAATGTCTTTATTAATTAAAAAAGGAAAAAGGTCATTATATTTTCTGCCAGGTGCCTCAAATCATTTTCTATTTGCAAATTCCTGTAAGTGCTTGATATTTGCTAAAACCTTTATGTGAACTAGCGGAAGCAAGACGAGTGTGAGCTTGCAAGAAGCGCAGAAGAGCGGGGCTCCAGCAATGGCTGGGCCAAACGCGGCTTGAGGGACTAAGGCACTTGGTGAAGAGAAACTACTGAACCCCACTGCGTTCCCCCAACCTCCCAGTGTGCCCGGGCCGTGAGTCAAAGCCTGAATCACCCCTGAGGGGAAGAACAACAAGCAGTTTGTGAGAGGGAAGATGGAGACCCTCTGCCTCAGGGTTTTTCATCCTCAGCACTGTTGTCGTTTGGGCCTGGATGATTCTTTATCGTGGGGGGTTGTCCTGCGCATTGTAGGACAGTATTCAGCAGTATCCCTGGCATCCAGCTACCAGATGCCGGCAGCATCCATCCTCCCCTATTGTGACAACCATAAATATCTCCAGACACTTCCAGCTGCCCCCTGGGAGACAACTGCCCCCGCTCACTGAGAACCTCTGTGATCCCTTAACAGGCTGGAGGAGTGTGGAGGCCATCTTTGGGGGTGGGTATACGTCTGTGGTACTGTGGTGGCTGGCGTGTTGCTTCAATACTGGAAGCTATCCTACTGGTGTTTCAAATACCAGCAGGGTCAGTCACCCATGGTGGACAGGTTTCCAGACTAAGACAGACTAAAAAGAAAAGCCTGGGGATCTACTTCCAAAAATTAGCCAATGAAAACCCTGTGGATCACAATAGAATATTGTCCAATACAGTGCTGGAAGGTGAGCCCCCTAGGTTGAAAGAGACTGCACAGTAGTTTCTGTCTTGGAAGAGGTACAGCCAGAATGCTCCTTAGAAGCGAGGATGGCAAGACTTCATCTCACCTAGTTTGGACATGTTATTAGAAGAGATCAGTCCCTGGAGAAGGACATCATGCTTGGTAAAGTGGAGGGTCAGCAATAAAGAGGAAGACTCTCAACGAGATGGATGGACACAGCGGCTGCAACAATGGGCTCAAGCATGACAATGATTGTGAGGCTGGCACAGGACCGGGCAGTGTTTTGTTGTGTTGTGCACAGGGTCGCTATGAGTCGAAGCTGACTGAACGGCACCTAACAACAACAATGACACACAGTGGTCACAACAATGGACTTGAGCATACCAACGATCATGAAGATGGCAAAGGACCGGGCAACATTTTGCTATGTTTCGCATGGGGTCGCTGTGAGTTTGAGCCAACTCGGCAGCAACAACATATGGTTGCCAGATTTAGCAAACAAAAACACAGGGTGTCTGGTGAGATTTGAATTATTTGAAATATTTTTAGTATAAGTATATCCCAAATATGGTATGGGACACACTGCACATCTTGTGTTTTACCTGGCAACCCTAGACTGTTGCCATGGCTGTTTGGGAAGGTCATGACTTGGGGGAGAACTAGAATGTGAAAGTAAGCCTCTCTATGGGCACCAAGGCAGCCACTGATTCAGAAATAATCTGAAGTCGTTTCCAGAAGGGGTGGAATCCTCTATGTCTGATGAACAGTGGCCTGCAGGAAAGCTGTAGACTAGCCTTGGGCATCATTTGATAGTGAGTTCTGATCCAGCTCTAAGCGTCCAAGTTACGGATTGAATGCAACGAAGTGTTGATGAGTGAGACATGGAGAGAGAGAGAGAACTTTGCCAGAACATCTATATGTATTGGATTCAGGCCACACCGCCAAGGAACCTCCCCTTTCAACTGATTTGCTGCTCACATCAGATCACAAAATGGAGGATGATTACATAATATCTGCCAAACTGCTGAGAATTATGGCCTAGCCAAGTTAACACATAATGTTAACCATCACATTTACATTTCTACACTTTTTAGCTGACTAGCGTACAGAAGTGAATTGGGTACACCAATTTTTATTCTTTGAGTCCAGACTACTTTTTAAAAAAATTACAGTTATCACTGGACTAAACCAAAAGCTAAGACACTTTCTGAATACAACCAAACACTTTGAGGGACAGAGTAGCCGGGGCGGGGGTCTGGAGACCATGGTTTCAGGGGACATCTAGGTCAATTGGCATAACAAAGTTTATTAAGAAAATGTTCTGCATCCCACTTTGGTAGGTGGCGTCTGGGGTCTTAAAAGCTAGCGAGCGGCCATCTAAGATGCATCAATTGGTCCCGACCACCTGGACTAAAGGAGAATGAAGAACACCAAAGACACAAGGAAAATAGCAGCCCAAGAAACAAAAGGGCCACATAAACCAGAGACTCCATCAGCCTGAGACCAGAAGAACTAGATGGTGCCTGGCTACCACCAATGACTGCCCTGACAGGGAACACAACGGAGAATCCCTGACGGAGCAGCGGAAAAGTGGGTTGCAGAACTCAAATTCTAGTAAAAAGACCAGACTTAGTAGTTTGATTGAGACTGGAGGGACCCCAGAAGACATGGCTCCCAGACTCTCTGTTGGCCCAAAACTGAAATCATTCCTGAGGCCAACTCTTTAGACAAATATTAGACTGGACTACGGGACATAAAATGATACTCGTGAAGAGTGTGCTTCTTATCTCAAGTAGATACATGAGACTAAACGGGCAGCTCCTGTCCAGAGGTGAGACGGGAAGGCAGAGAGGGTCAGGAGCTGGTTGAATGGACACAGGGAATCTGGGCTGGAAAGGAGGAGTGTGCTGTCAAAGTATAGGGAGAGCAGCTAGGGTCACATAGCAATGTCTGTGTAAATTTTTGAATGAGAAACTGACTTGAACTGTAAACTTTCACTTAAAGCACAATAACAAAAATTACAGTTATCAGATAATAGCCTTGAGTGCCTTTTTTCTTTAATATGAATAATCTATATTTTTGGTTAAAATAATAAAGGGAAGCAATGTAGTAAAGTATAAAGGGAAAAATGAAAGCCCCCTCTTCCACCACCTCTGATCGCCTAGTCCCATTCCCCAAGGTAACCACTGCTGACGGTTCCCAGGGCGCTACACTAGGTGTTCCTGGACGTAATCAGGCAGATAAATACGCACAGCCTTCCGCAGTCGCAGTGGCTAAGACGGCTCCACTGATCCCTGATTCCTGGCGTTCAGCCTGTGCCGTCGCCTGGGGCTGCCGTAACAAAGTGCCACAAACTGCGTGGTTTATAAGGACAGAGATTCATCGCCTCACAGCTCAGGAGGGTGGACTTCTGAATTCAGACGGCTGGCAGACCTAGGGACGTGGAAGAGCGTGTCCCCCTCCTTTTAAAGAGACTCCCTGGAAGTACTACAAAAAACCAAACCAAACCCGTTGCTGTCGAGTCGATTCGATTCCAACTCACAGCGACGCTGTAGGTCGGAGTACAACTGTCCCATAGGGTTTCCAAGGAGCGGCTGGTGGATTCGAACTGCCGACCTTTTGGTTAGCAGCTGAACTCTTAACCCTTTTATTTCCATCTCCTTGTCCAGAGTTAAGTACTTACACAGCCGCCTGAGGCTTCAGGGGAAGCTGGTGGCCGTGTGCTTCTGTCATTAGAGAAGGAAGGAATGGATGGGGGGGCAGGGCCATCACTAGGGTTGTGTCACCCAGCACAGAACTCATGATATCACCCCTCTTCCACCCGCTGGCCAGCCCTCTCCCCTTCCCTCCCCCCACGCCCCCCACAAGGCTGAGCACCTCACTGCACCGCCCCACCCCTCCCAGCGTCCCCCACCCCGTCCCCCTCCTCATGGCTTCCCCCAGCTCTTCCCCTCTCCCATTGCCAAGGTGGAGACCCTCATGTGACTGGCAGGTGACGGGGGAGATGGGAAGCTGAGGGGTAGGGGTGGGGGATGGGAGGTGTGGTGATGGGTGACTGCACTGGGTGACGCCTACTCTGCTGACTGGTGGGTGATGGGGGAGGGTGATGGGTGACACCCGCCATAGTGACTGGTGGGTGATGGGGGACGGTGATGGGTGACACCCGCCATAGTGACTGGTGGGTGATGGGGGACGGTGATGGGTGACACCCGCCATAGTGACTGGTGGGTGATGAGTTACTGCACTAGGTGACAGGTGACTCCAATCCTAGTGACGCCACCGCCTTCCCTGAGGGCACTGGCCTGCCTGCCCCAATCCTAGTGACGCCACCGCCTTCCCTGAGGGCACTGGCCTGCCTGCCACAGCCCCTGGGGTCATTTTGGAGTCAGCCCCTCTGACAGTGTCGGGGTGTGGTCAGCACCCTGCCTTCCCCTGTTGACGCCACTAGGGGGGTGTCAGCTGACAGTTTCTGCCACACGGAGGGACAGATGACTGAGTCTGGATATTATCTGTGCTGCCCCGGTGAGTGATTTGGGGTGCATTATGAGTCCCTAAGGAGCCCTGGTGGCGCACACTTGCCTGCTAACCGAGAGTTTGGCGGCTGGAATTCCCCAGCCGCTGCTCGGGAGAAAGACCTGGCAATCTGCTCCCATAAAGATTACAGCCTGGGAAACCTTATAGGGCAGTTCTACTCTGTCCTTTAGGGTTGCTTTGAGTCAGAATTGACTCAGTGGCAATGGGTTATGACTCCCTGTGTGACACAAGAGGGTAAGTGCTCCAGTACCAGCCAAAAGGTTGGCAGTTCAAACCCACTGTGATGGTGAAGGTTGTGTGCTGACTGGGCTGGGCCATGATTCTCAGTGGTCTGGCAGTTATGAGGTCGTCTGGCAGTCGTATGATGATGCAGTCACTTCCAGGATGAGATCTGATATAATGTGATCACCTCCGTGATGGGATCTGCTGTGAGTAACCAATCAGTTGAAAGGGAGTTTCCTTGGGTGTGTGGCCTGCAGCAACTATAAGTGGACTCTCTGGCAAGACTCAGGCTTTTGCTTGCTCTGGATCCTGCGGCTGGCTCCTGTTCGTCTGACCCTCAATTCTTGGGACGTGAGCTAGCAGCTTACCTGTGGTCTTGCCCACCGATCTTGGGATTCATAGGTCTTTGCAGCCAGTGGGCAAAAGCCCTGCAGTCTGACCTGCCAATCTTGGGTTCACCAGTCCCTTGTGGCTACATGAATAAGCAGAATCCTCCAGCCTGACCTATGGATTTGGGACGTTCCAGCCTCTACAACCGCGTGAGCCATTTACTTGATATAAATCTCTTTAAATAGCTATTGATACACTTTACTGGTTTTGCTTCTCTACAGAACCCAGCCTAAGACACCCACTCAGAAGTGGCTCAGAAGAAAGGCCTGGCAATCTCGTTCTGAAGACTCACAGCCTTGAAAACCCCATGGAGCCCAGTTCTGGTCTGCACACATGGGGTCGCCATGCATCAGAATCGACTTGACCGCAGCTAGCAACAACAACAATCCAGTCTCTCTGAGCTTCAGTTAATCCACAAAACTAAAATAACATTTTTCCCTTGCCTCTGTCACTTGCCACGTGTCCAAGCGGCTGCGGAAAGGCCAGAGGACTGGCGGGCAGTGAGGGAGTCTCCCCCGGAGGCTGCTTCTCCCTGGGGGAGGGTGGGAAAGACCCAGTGGGAGGGGTTGTGTAGTGCAGTGGAGAGTGAGTGGGGGTTTTCTGGATGGGGCCACACCCTGGGGATGGCAGAGCGATAAGCTGGGTCCCCAACAGCTTTGCCCAGCAGCCCAAGAGTGCCTGCCTTTGGACTTCTACACGAGAAAGAAAGAAACTTCTCTCTCTCTTTTTTTCCTTCCCTGTTACTTGCAGCCAGGGCTGGCTTCATGGACTGCAATCCGTGCAGCTGCCTTCCAGAAAGGGCCAGGCTCCGTGTAACGCTCTGGTGCCGCCATTTTGAAATTCTTAATAATATTTGAAAAAGGGCCCCCGCATTTTCATGTAGAACTGGGCCCCTACAATTGTGTAGCCAGCTCTGTTTGCATCTGCACCTGATCCTGACGGATGCAGACCGACTCCTTCTATCCTGTCTTCCTGCTTCCTGCATAGCCGTCCTCTGAGCGAGCCAGTTCTAAGATCAACCTTTTGTATATGGTTGTTTTCTGTTTTGTTTTCAATCTGGACACAGTGAGAGAAGACTGCATTCAACAGGATTATTGCGAAGTTAGGGGAGCTGTTGCAACAGGGGGGGAACTGTTGTTCATAGTTGCTGTGCAGTCAATTCTGACTCATGGTGACCCCACGTGGTACTGAGTAGAACTGCTCATAGGTTTTTTTTTATTAAGTATAATTTATTTCATTTGTCATTGTAGAGCATATACAAACCAGAACATACACCGATTCAACAATTTCTACACACACATACTCCATAGGATGTTCTTGGCTGTAATCTTCACAGAAGCAAATCTCCAGGCCTTTTCTTCCGAGGCACCGCTGGCTGGGTTTGAACCGCCGACTTTTAGGTTAGCAGTTGAGCGGAAACCACTTGTACCACCCAGGGGCATCACCCAGTTGCCACAGAGTCAACTGATTCATGGCGACCCCATGTGGGTCAGAGTAGAACTGTGCCCCGTAGGGTTTGCAATGGCTGATTTTTTGGAAGTAGATTGCCAGACCTTTCTTCTGAGACGTCTCTGGGTGGACTGGAACCTCCAACCTTTTGGTGAGCAGCTGAGTGCGTTAACTGTTTGCACCAGCCGGGGACTACTTTACAGTGTGGAGAATGATCTGACCACAAGGTCTGCAAGCGTCTCCGGCATCAGTTGTCTTGTCTTGGTGTTCATTGGCTTTTCTGTTAGTGAAACCCCAAACTTCCTTTGAATCCATGGGTTTGGAAGGGGTGTCCCCACCCCCCCACTGCCAGGGGTGGACATTTGAAGAAGGCCTGAGACAATCAAAGCTTTCCGTTTCACGGGCCACAGGGATTGATCCAGGATGGCCAGCGGCCCACTCCCCGCCAATGACTATCAGGCCTAGAACTTCTGTTTGATCTGTGGGGGAAGAAGAAGCTCTGGGCAGGATGGAGAGAAGCTAAGGCTGGGACACTGCTGGAGCCCCTGGAGTCTTGCCTCAGCTGCCCCCAGATTTTCCACTTACGAAGCCAATCAACCACCCCACCATCTCCCTCTCCTTTTCTTAAAAGCCAGTTGAGTTGTATTTCCTGGCTCTTGTGATGGCAGAAGTTAACCCAGGACATTTTCTCAGACAAAGGACACCTTCACAGTGACACCTTGATGAAGTTAGTAACAGGACTGTCATCTTTACAGGGGTTTCATTTTCTTCTCAGCCACTTCTTCAGAGAAGATCATACTTAGGAAAACCATCAAGATGTCCCACGGGGACTGGCAGGTCAGAGTCTGGCTAGATTCCTCTTGCGTCTCATTGACGGCGTCATTGGTTATGGATTGTTCAGTTACGGTATAGTTTTATGTCATTAGGAAGTATAATCAGAAGTACACTGGATAAAATAATTTTGCAATGAACGACGTAAAAATTATCCATCAGTTTTATCAAACAACTATTTCTGACATCAATGAGAGAACAGGACACTAGAAAACAGTGTAATTGTGACTTATCTAGGTGATAAAACGGTTTGTGCTTGCCTGCTAATCTAAAGGTTGGCAGCTTAAACCCACAGAGCAGTACTGCAGAAGAATAGGCCTGGCGACCTGCTTCCATTAAGATCACAGCCAAGAAAACCCTACGGAGCAGCTCTGCTCTGCACACGTGAGGTTGCCATGAGTTGGATTCGACGCGACAGCAACCGACAACAACAGAGATGTTTAACCTCAGCCTTTGAGCTGATTCTGTTCACAGTTAGTCCCAACTATGAAGGGCTTATAAACAAGTTGTTGTAATTCATAGGGTCCATATGATTCAATCTTCTATACTCTAACATTTTCAAATGACAGGAAAGAATATGGAGACAGAGATCAACTGGATCCAGTTAAGAAAACGTTTCATCTTAATAAGCTGACTTCTTCTTAAACAACATAATTTCAAACATACATTCATGCCAGAGCTCTGGAAGCATTCACATAAGTAGCTAAAAGATTTTCAGAGTTTAATGGCCTGTGGAGAGTCTTGGAACTAGAACTTGACTCTATCACTTCCGATTTCTCATTCCTTATAACATTTTACTGTCTTGCCCAGTGGGTTTATAAATAAAATTGTATTAAAACTTATAAATGCAAGATGTACCCTATGTCAATACCTATCATAAATAATTGTTTAGACTATCATTTATAACTGAATCTGTATGGAATCACTGTCATATTACTTACAAATCTTTTCTCTATACTTATAGTTTAAAGAATACCATTTACAAAAAATTCAAGTTTTCCACTTAATTACAAATCTACAGAGACTGACGTGAGAAATAGATCTCACTGGAGAGCAGGCAGAACATGAATGAGAACACGTGGCAGGCACAGTTTCTTTTTCTGTAATGAGGGGCTTAGAGCCTTGGGAACAGCTTGATCAGTGGCTGGTATTGTATGAAATGGTGACCGACCTAAAAACAGTCTGTCAGACCCCTGGCAGGCCATTTTTCAACAGCCTGGTGTAATTACAATGGGCTTTACTGACGTCATAAATTTGAGAGCACAGGTGGTATCCCTTTTCAGTTGTTTAATTGAAAAAAATGAAAGCTCTTGTAATGCGGAGCTGACACAGAGACTTTGTCCAGCTACAATAAAATGTTTCAATAGCTGTGACCTTGGGGTCGTAAAACGACTGATCAGGAAGAAAAGAAATTTTATGACATTGAAGGGACTGTATTGACTTATTTTTTGCTGTGATACCGACAGAGAGAATGAACGGCTTCCCGGGGCCGTCTACGGTGAAGCTGGGGGATTCCGTGGGCAAATCAATACGAACATTGTCTAAAATCATCAACTAGAATTTAATAATAAAACACAGCGAACTTTTATTTTTAAAGGTACCAAAAAAAAAAAGTGAAGGGTCATGAAATTCTACTATACAGCCTTTTGGAACTGATGTCAACATGGGTAAATACTAAAATGGGAAGAAAAAACGTTGACGTTTTTCTTCAAGTGGGGCCGTGTTATGAATAATTTTTTCCCGTAAGATTCAAGATGTAAATATCCAAATAACTTTTAATTTAGGAACAACACATGGAAAGTCCTGCGAATTCCAAGGATCATTTTTTTAAATTTAAATAGACTGTTTTAGATGAACCAACCGAAACAGAATGTTGCCGCCCACAGCCATCGCTCCCCCGGCACGGTGATGGTTTAAGAATTAAATGGCATAGGCCAAAGAAGCCTCTGGCTGCTGTGCGTCTTTAAAAAGAATTTGTGCCTGGCACACGCAAACCCAGATGATTAACTGTGTCACACAAGGGTACCTTCTTTTCTCTCCCTCCTCCATAAAGCAGAATCTTCAGGATGGTAATTTAACTCTGGAAATTTCTGGCAGTTCCTTCCAGACCTGAAGTGTCGGGTTTTCCGATGCTGAGATATTCATCCTTCATCTGGAAAGGTGACGAAAGTTGAGGCTTACTTTTTTTTTAATATAACAGCTTTATTGAACTATAATTCACGTACCATAAAATTCAGCCTTTTAAAGTGCACAACTGAATGGTATATTCACAAAGTTGTACAGCCATCACCACCTTCTAATTCCAGAACATCTTTCTCCTGCAGTGGTGCAGGGGTTTAAGCGCTGAGCTGCTACCTGAAAGGTCAGCGGTTCAAACCCACCGGTGGCTCCATGGGAGAAAGATGTGGCTGTCTGCTTCCGTAAAGATTACGGCCTTGGAAACCCTATGGGGCAGTTCTACTCTGTCCTATAGGGTCACTATGAGTTAGAATCAACTCAGTGGCAACGGGTTTGGTGTTTTTGGTATTGCCCAAACACAACACTTCATATTTTTCCATCTACTGTTTCGTAGTATACTAGCTGTGGAGTCCCTGGGTGGCACAAATGGTTTACGTGCTTGGTTGCTAACTGCAAGGTTGAAGGTTTGAGTCCACCCAGAGGTGCCTTGGAAGAAAGGCCTGGTGATCTACTTCCAAAAAATCAGCCATTAAAAACCCCATGCACACTACCGACTCTGCTGACCAGGGACACAGTAGATGGTCCTGGATAGAATGGGAGACAAAATGTAGAACAAGACTTAGATTCTTAAAAAAAGGCCAGACTTATTGAACTGGTTGAGGCTAAAGGAAGCGCTGAGACTATTACCCTGAGATACCCTTTAAACTTTGAACTGAAACCACTCCAGAGGTCAACTTTCAGCTAATTAACAGATTGGCCCGTAAAATAAACGGTATCACTTGTGAGTACTCTGCCCCTTTAAACAATCAGCTATATGAGACCAAACAGTCAACAGTTACCCTAAAGCAAAGACGAGAAGGCGGGGGGAGTGGGGGAAGGCTGGGGGGCAGGGAAGCTAGATTAATGGAAACGTAACAACCAGAATGGGAATACTGAGAATGCTGACACATTGTGAAAAACGTATCCAACGTCACTGAACAATAAGTATAGAAATTGTTAAAAGTGAGCCAATTTGCTGTGTAAAGGTTCACCAAAAACACAATAAAATATTATTAAAAAAAAAAAGGAAAGAAAGAAAATCCTATGGACACAGCTCTCCTCTGACACACGCGAGGTCGCTATGAGTCAGAGTCAACTCAACAGCAACGGGTTGGTCATGCTAACTATGACCCTTCAGGAAGTTTTTTTGTAAAAAAAAAAGCAGGCAGGGGGAGTCATGTTTACTTTACATGACATTTTAAAACGTGCAGAGGTTAAGTAACCCTTCCAAGGTTACACAGCAAATTAAACCAAGGCTCAGATCTAGAAACCAGTCCTACAAACAAGTCTACTCTTCTCTCCACTACAGCGCACAGCCGTCTATAAGCACCCTAAGTGAAAATAACGCCTCCTCCCCTTTTTGAAGCTTTGCCATGTTTTAAAGGCTGGTATTATTCCTGATTATTGAATGATTGATTCAGCCAGCACCAGCCACGTGCAAGGTTCCACATCAGCAATGGGGGGATTGTGAGATAAACATGCTTTCGAGGGCTTCCGTCGGGGAGGTGGACATATACTCCAATAAACACAGCATGTTTTCCCACGGGGATGTAATTTTGCCTTCCTCCTTGTCCCACTGGATCTATCCAAACCTTTTATTTGACAGATGAGGAAAACAAAGTTCAGAGAGGCTCGAATGACACAGATAATTAGTGGCCGAGCTGAGATTTTTAACCAGGCAGCCCGACTCTTAGTTCCTATTCTTCATGCTAGCTCCTCCTAAACCTCGTGCATGTTTTCATTTCACAAAAGTGGGTGACAGAACCGCTAAGATAAGAGGACTCCGCTTCGTGTACGCTGAAATGAAGCACGGCGAGAAAGACCTTCGGCGCCTTTTGTCCGAGTGATCGTTTTCAAAATCGAAACAAGTCTTTTGTAAACGAGGCCATCTTGTGCTTCCGGTAGCAATTGCCAAATATATGAACAGCGTAGACAGATTATCGTGCATTGAACCCAGTTCTAAACATGGCAAGAAATCTCACAAAGAACACAGGGAGGAAAGCACAGAATTGCAGATGGAAGCCTCTGCTTTTCCCGATATTCTCTATCTTGTCGTGATTTTGGACTCTAAAAGAACAAAACTGAGTAGTAGTTGTCATTCAAAATGGTATAGTGGCTTTGTTCAAGGTACCAAACCAAACCCGTTGCCATCAAGTCGATTCCTACTCATGGTGACCCTGTAGGACTGCTCCATAGGGTTTCCACGGAGCAGCTAGTGGATTTGAACTGATGACCTTTTGATTAGCAGCCGAGCTCTTAACCACTGTGCCACCAAAACCAAAAACCAAACCCACTGCCACTGAGTCGATTCCAACTAATAGCGATCCTATTGGACAGAGTAGAACTGCCCCATAGAGTTTCCAAGGAGCACCTGGTGCATTCGAACTGCCAACCTTTTGGTTAGCAGCCAAACGCCTAACCACTGCGCCGGCAGGGCTCCGCTGCACCACCAGAGCTCCCTTAACAATGTTTTCTAAAAGTAAGGAGGACGTGGTGAGCGGCAACCTCAAGGACACCGCAATGGAGAAGTGAGGCCTGGCAGGGAGGGCACCTGCTGTGGGCGCCGGTACGGGGGTGGGGGGGCGCGAAGGAGCAGAGTCGATTGGCCGTGGCCGTTTACACCGCCAGCTGTGCGAGATCATTCAACAATTCAACACTAATTGCCATAGGCGCTATTTTCCTAGATAGGCCCCTGAAAGAACATAGAAATAAAAACATTCCTAACACAGGATCAGGAGTTTTTTTTAACATCTTTAAGAATACTTGTATATTTGCAGTGTGGGAAATCCATTTCTAAACAAATTTATTACATATACAAATGGCAGGCTTCTTGGGAGAAGGAGCATGTTTTAGAGAAATAGCGGGGCAAAGGGCTAGAGTTGTAAAACGAGCCCAAATTGCTGAAGGTGATGAATGCCAAGCTAAGCAATTGTTTCTTTAGTCCAGGGATCTTCAAAGTATGGCCCTACCTGCCTGTTTTATAAATAAAGTTTTATTGGAACACAGCCATGCTCATTTGCTTGGATACCTGTCTGTGATTGCTTTTTGCACTATAAGGGCAAAGTTGAGTAGTTTCAACAGAGTCCATATGGCCTGCAAAACCTAAAATATTTATTACCTGGCCCTTTACATAACAAAATTGCTTCCCCGTCCATAATTAACAGTACTGAAGGTTCCAGGCCCGGCAGAGGCCTAACTAGAGGAAGCGGGCAGGCAGGGCACTGAGCTTTGGGGAAGCGTGCATGTCATGGGTGCCCTTTGCTGCGCGGTGCCAATTAGCAGTTTCTGTTGGCCCTCCCCGGTTCCATCGCCAGCTGCCAGAGATCATTCAGCAATTTAACTCTAATTGCCTAGAGCTATTTCCCATAGTTAGGTCCCAGGAGGCCAGGAGAATGCTGTGCTGGAAGCTGTGAGCAGCTTTGTCTTTGCAGGGTGCAGGGTGGACTGGGGCAGGGAGACCAGAGCCTCCAGAGAAGGCTGCAGCCATCCAATGCCCCAAGAGCCTAAAGGAAGGTGGTAGCAATAGGAATGGGAGGACAAGGGCAGACACGAGAGATTTTCCAAAGAAAAGTAGAATTTGACAACCTATCAGATAAAAGCAGAGGGAAAAGGGGAGATTCAAGACCACCTTTGAGGCTCCGGGCTTGGGCCACTCGACGCACGTTTATGAAAGACTAGAAGAGGAGCTGGCTCGGGTGAGCTTCCGAGTCCCGTTGCAGACATATCAAGCTTGACGTCCTGGTGTCCGAGCTGGGAAAAATGCCCGGCAGGTGGTTGGAAGCGTGGCAGTAACAGGAGAGGCCAGGGATGTGGCTGATTGCAATGCAGGTGGTGAAGGTATGTTTCGAGGAGACCTGGTGGTGCAATGGTTAAGCGCTCGGCTGCTAACTGAAAGGCTGAACCCACCCAGCGGCTCTGAAAGAGAAAGGCCTGGCGATCTGCTCCTGTAAAGATTGTTGTTGTTAGGTGCCTTCGAGTCAACCCCAACTCATGGTGACCCCGTGCACAATGGGATCATACCATTTCGATCCATAAAGTTTTCATTGGCTGGTTTTTGGAAGTAGATCTCCAGACCTTTCTTCCTAGTCCGTCTTAGTTGGGAAACTCTGTTGAAACCTGTTCAGCATCAGAGCAACATGCAAGCCTTTGCCGACAGGCTGGTGGTGGCTGCACATCAGGTGCACTGGCTGGGGATTGAACTGGTATCTTCCACACGGAAGGCCTGAATTCATTTTGTAGTTCAACCTTAATTCTTTTTGCTTCCAGACAAATGTCAATGTTTATGTTTCTCCTCTCAGTTCCTTTGCTTGCAGAAGAAGTTCTTTTTTGCTGGAGCCGCTGGACTTGAAAGAGAAACCACTCTTCCCACAAAGACTTGAACCCTGGTTCAGCAGTTTGCATGAATCCTTCCCACAGAATTTTCCAAAACTTTTCTGGGCGCTCCGTCTGCTCCTGAGCAACTCTGCTTTGTTTTCGGGAACTCTCTCCTCACCCTCCATTCCAACGCTTCTTTAAACTCTCCCGAAGCCAGCCACCCCAAAACTTCTCACCTTTTGTCTCGTTTTCTTCTCTCATTGCTCCAATAGCTCATCAATTGCTTCATTTGGCCCCTAAGATCTATTCCGTAGCTAGTTCCTCCATCCCCTAACAGGTTACATTACTCTTCTTCTCTAGACAAACTTCTGCAAAAATTTACATAAATATCTGCAAATATCAGCACATTGACAGTCTGTTTCAATGTTGACTGGTCCCTCAATGGAGTTTTCAACCATTTGCACTTGAGGAGTGTCATGGATTGAATTGCGTCCCCTCAAAATATGTGTCAACTTGGCCAGGCCATGATTCCCAGTATTGTGTGATTGTCCACCATTTTGTCATCTGATGTGATTTTCCTATGTGCTGTAAATCCCACCTCTATGATGTTGATGTTAGTGAGGCAGGATTAGAGACAGTTATGTTAATGAGGCAGGACTCAATCTACAAGATTAGGTTGTGTTTTAAACTAACCCCTTTTGAGATATAAAAGAGAGAAGCGAGCAGAGACAGGGGGACCTCATACCACCAAGACAAGAACCAGAATAGCGTGTCCTTTGGACCCAGGGTCCCTGCTCTGAGAAGCTCCTCGACAGGGGAAGATTGATGACAAGGACCTTCCCCCAGAGCCGAGAGAGAGAGAAAGGCTTCCCCTGGAGCTGACGCCCTGAATTTGGACTTCTAGCCTCCTAGACTGAGAGAGAATAAATTTCTCTTTGTTAGAGCCATCCACTAGTGGTATTTCTGTTATAGCAGCACTAGATGACTAAGACAAGGAGTGAGATTAGTTACCCCGGTAATTAATCTATTAGTATTTCAGGTCCTGGGAAGGATATTAAAATTTCGGTATTAACTTCAGGAAAGTTATTTTTGTACTTACAATGTTGTTAAATAAATAAAAGGCTGTCTCGTAATTCATTACAGCAATTGCCCATGGTTCCCTGCCGATTAGGACATGTAAAGTTTATTAGTACATGTTTTCCCTGTCACCCTTTCTGACACGCCGCTAGATGGTTTGACAGCTGGCCTGCTCCGGGGAGGTGATGGATGCAGCCTCCTACCATTTCTTCAGGCAGACACACCAGCTATTTCAGCTTTGACCTTTGCTCATTCACCCTTGACTTCCACATCAGGCGGCAAGAGCTAGGCATTCCTTGCCCTTATTTCTGTTCATATACATCCAAAACATATTGACAAGTCCATTCCGTTATTAAGAACAAACCAGTCTCACAGAAGTGCTACAAAAATGCAAGAAATGAATTCTTTACGCACAAGGGGGTCCTGATGTCATGATTTCACGGTATAAGATGTCTAACATACTCCGAAGCATCGCGTCTTACGAGAAGCCTGTTGTGTCTCCGTGGAGCTGACTACACGTACTTCATCTTATGCCACTTTGAGCAAGAATTAATTTACTGAAATATAAAAAATTACAAACAGAAAGTTAAAATGTTATCCCCCCACTGAGGTGCCTCTGAAAAATGCATGAAAACTATTTTTATATCATTTTCCTCTTTAGACTTATAATGCCAGTTCCTTCTCTTGGAGAGGTTAAGATATGTTCTTTTAAAGACAAAGGCTGGGCAAAAATATGGAAAATGAAAAAAACTTTCTATTAAATTTTTGAAATGGCAGGAATATGGGTACTTTATTTTGATTTCCATTATTATTTGGGGAATAAGAGAAAAATAACGAATCAGAACAAATAAAGACTATGTTTTTTAAAATTTTTATTTATTTTGTTGTTACTGACAATATACACAGCAAAACATACACCAATTCAACCGTTTCTGCCATTCAGTGACATTGATGACATTCTTCGAGTTGTGCAACCATTCTCACCCTCATTTTCCGAGTTGTTTCTCCCTCAGTAACATAAACTCACTGCCCCATAAGGTTCCTACCTAATCTTTTGAGTTGTTCTTGTCAATTTGATCCCATACAGATAGTCCTTAAAAGAGCATAATGCTAAAAAAAAAACCCAAAAAAACCCAAAAACCAAACCCATTGCCGTAGAGTTGATTCCTTTTTATTGGTTAAGCTAAATTATTGTTCGGTTCTAAGATGACTTCATGGGAAATTTTTGGTTCAAGGTTTAAAGATTACCTCAGGGCAATAGTTTCAGGGGTTCATCCAGCTTCCACATCTCCAGAAAGTCTAGAGTCCATGAGAATTTGAAGTTCCATCCTGCATTTCCCCCTTTCGACCAGGATTCTTCTATGGAATCTTTGATCAAAACATTCAGTACTGGTAGCTGGGCACCATCCAGTTCTTCTGGTCTTATGAAAAGCCAAAGGAGGCAGTTGTTCATGGAGGCGATTAGTCACACATTCCACATCCTCCTCCTATTCCTGACTCTCCTTCCTCTGTTGCTCCAGGTGAATAGAGACCAATTGCTGTGCCTTGGATGGCCGTCTGCAAGCTTTTAAGACTCCAGGAACTACACATTGAACTGGGAGGTAGAAAAGACGCACTAAACATGTTACTAGGCCAATTAACTGGGTTTTCCCATGAAACCATGACCCTAAACCTCCAAACCAAGCAATCAAATCCCTTGATGTGTTTGGTTATAGTGAGCAGCCTCAGCAGCCACTGTCTCTCTCTTTTTTTTAATCGTTGTTGTAAACACATCTGTCACACAGTAAAAGACTATGTTTTGATAATATCATAAAATTTGCCTCTAATGTTGTACTTTTCTTTTGTAATATATGTAATATGTACCAAAGTTTTTTGTTTTTTTGTTTTTCTTTTGAAGAGTGAAGCTCAAATATTTAACCAACACTATATGTGGACAGACAATGGATTTAGTTTTTGGAACTTACGTGCCCTGATTAGTACTCTATTACCAAAAATTAGTAAGTCATTAGACTAAAAATTTTCCAAATGGTAGTACAGGCAGTCCCCGGATTACGAATGAGTTCAGTTCCTAAATCCATCTTTAAGTCTTCGTACATAAGTTGCAACAGTTAAGTACAGTTCGGATGTAACGTCAGTCAAATGTTTGTCTTAGTATATAGTGTACTTTCGTATGCATAAAAAACATGAAACAAACACTTCTAGGTACACTAAAACATCTTTAACATAATAATACAGTAATAATGTTTTGATACATGTCACGAAGTAATGGCCATTTGTTACCATGAACCATTGTATGTCGCAAATTTTTAATATAATAGGCTATACGGGGGTTGGTTCCTAACTGTAACTACAGGTTGTAGGTAAGTATGACATTCACAGCCTAAGGACTATCTGTATTAAAACACCAAGAGCTGGCAAGATTTTTCTCTCTGATTCACGTAAATCCAATACCCAGCACATCTAATGAACTTTATATAGTGTCAGGAGAATAAGGTTAATGGCTTAGCTGCCTGTCCTTACCTGGCTTCCAGACCTCTGCCCTGAGCCCACACCAGCAGATGACCAGGGCCAGGGTCTGTGAAAAGCACCTGCTCCCCTTTTAAAGCCCCAACAGCAATCATGCACCCTTCTGTCTTCTGGGTACTTTCCTTTTTTTAAATTGAGAAAATTGTAGAATCACAAGCAGTTGTAAGAAATAATAGTGTTCCCCTGTACGCTTCCCCCACTTCCTCCCAATGGGAACATCTTGCAAAACCATAGCTCAAGATCACAACCAGGATATTGACATGGATACAGTGCCCAATATTATTCTGAGATCCTCAGTTATACTTGCAGTCATTTCCGTGTGTGTATTAAGTCGCTGCACTTTTTATAGCAAATTCCATCCTAAATTTCTATAGTGTTACAACAGAAAAGACTCTTTGCATCTTACTAAAATTTTTTAAGTCTCCAATTAGCTGCCGTAAACCTGCTGCCATCCATTCTAACTCATAGCGACCCTATAAGACAGAATAGAACTGCCCCACGGGATCTCCAAGGAGCAGATGGTGGATTTGAACTGTCAGCCTTTTGGTTAGCAGCGAGCTCTTAACCACTGCGCCACCAGGGCTCCCAATTACCTGCTAATCCTGGTAATTAAGTGCACATAACCGGATCAGTTGCCTTCGAGTTGATTCCAACTCATGGCAAACCCACAGTGTTTCAGAGTTGCAGAGGTGTAGCGAGGCTGGGGGCGGAAGTCCAAGGGGGCGCCAGATGAGGTGTGGGATGACATTCTGAAGCGCTACAAACGTGAAGGGCCTGACGGAGGCAGCGGGACAAAGCGGGGAAGCGCTTCTGCTGACTGGTCGCCGCTATCAACGTCTGTTCATCTCGAAATCGGGGGCACCTTAGAGATTGCTTCCGGGCACTCAAACTGGAGCGGGAGCGAGGCTGTTTAGAGCTTGTCCCTGGGCCCTCCTTACCCTCTCTATGCCTCCGGAGGGTAGAACTCTGCTCCACAGCATTTCCAATGGCTGATTTTTCAGAAATGGATCTCAGGCTTTTCTTCCAAGGCACCTTGGGGTGGACTCAAACCTCCAACCTTTCGGTTAGCAGCCAGGGTCTCCTTCAGTGCACTTAGCCCGTTCGAAGTCCGTAAAAACCAGCGGGGCTCGTCCCTGAGGCCACGGCCGCGAGGCTGAATCAGGCCGCGGCCTCCTGCAGCCCGCGGCCTCCTGCAGCCCGCTGCGCCGCGCGTTCGAGTCCCGGCTCTGCCGGCCGTCTGCGAATTGAAACTTCTCGATGCGCTTCACGTGGGCGGGGCCGCCGCCCTCGGGCTCCCGGAGAAAGAAATGACACGGGAACCATGGCCCCAAGTCGGCTCCAAGTCTTGCCCCTCACACTCCGGACTCGAGAAGGACAGCCGCCCAAGGGGGTCGGTGGCCAAATGCGCGGCGCGGGCCGGAGCGCGGAGGGGCGGAGCCTGGAGCTGGCGGTAAGTGC
>NW_004443960.1:1471926-1503110 GCF_000243295.1 Trichechus manatus latirostris | reverse complement strand
CGGGGCCACTGCGCGGGCTGTCGCCGTGCAGGCCGAGGAGCGCCGGGGACGGTGGGAAGCCGGCCGAGGACGGCTGAGGTGAAGCTTGGTCCCCGCCGTGCGCGGCCGCGGTGAAGCCCCGACGTGGGCGGCGCGGGTTCTGACTGGGCGCGGGCCGAGCGAGCCGGGTTTCGACCCGGTTCGGGAGCCCTGGCAGGGTTCTCGGGGTCCCCGCTCCGCTGAGGCGCCGCTGCGGACCCTTCCCGGGCCGCCCGAGCGCTCGCGTCCCCGCGCCCCGTCAAGCCCCTGCGGGTTTATACTTTAATGGTTGTTTTTTCTTTTTAACGTGTTCTAAATTGATTCAGAATAGAGTTCTTACAACATAGAGTTTAAAACATTCCATTTCACCGCAGAGTTTAAAACTGACTGCTTAGAGCCCCGTCTTGGATTGTTCGGGTCTCGCGCGTTGGAAGGTGTGTGCGGAGACCATGGATTTCCAGCGCAGACTTTGGGATAAAGGTCTTCCTCTCCTTCCTCCCCGTCCTTCCTCTCGGCGACATTAGGGGGTGTGCGCTGTGCGGACTGCACCGGGTGACACTGTCGGGGGTGACACCAAAACGGCTGTTAAAATATTCCTGTACTTAGTTAGAACAACAAAAACATTTTTTGTAAGCCCAGCTTACGTGTATCGATATACTTACAAGGTTAAAGCTCCATGCTAATTTACTTTTTTGAGCCCAGGTGGCGCAGTGGTTAAGAGCCCGGCTGCTCACCGAAAGGTCAGCGGTTCGAATCCACCAGCCGCTCCTTGGAAACCCTATGGGGCAGCTCTCCTCTGCCCTATAGGGTCCCTCGGAGTCCGAATCGACTCAAAGGCAAAGGGCTTGGTTTCGGTTTAATGCACCCCAGTCGGAGCTGTCATTATTACCCAATTACTGGGAAGCTTCCAGTCTCATGGTTTCATCTTCAAGTTAGAACGCGGTTGTTCTTGTTGCTGCTTTCATTGCTGTCAATTAGGAGCGCAGACGGGGAGTAGAAGCACGGTGGTAGGAATGGTCTCTCTTTGAGACCCGAAGAGTGGGGCGGGGGGTCGGGGAACCTGTGGGAGGATCTGAGGATGGGAGTGGGGAGGGTGCTCAAGGTGAAGACCCAGCCCGACAGGAAATGAGAGCAGGCCAGTCTGAGTGGAGAGTGGGCATCAAGGAGGAGTGGCAGGAAATGGGGAGCCAGGCAGAGGCCAGGTCAGCTGGGCAGTAAAGGCTGCAGCCAGGAGTGTGGGTTTTCTTCAGGGTGCCGTTGGAAGGGCTTTAAGAAAGGGAGTAACATGAATTAAGGTTTAAAAAGATGACTCTGTTTTGGGAAGAAGAGATGGAGGAGGCAAGAGTGGAAGCGGAGAGAGGTAAGATGAGGCAAAACACTCAGACTCAGGAGATAACTAGGAGGTAGAATGGGCAGGACTTGGTGAGGATTGTTTTGTGCCAGGCTGGTGAAGGAGAGGAAGAGTGTCCCTGAGGACAAGATGGATGGTAAAGGAATTTTCCGAGATGGGAAAGTCTTTGGTAGCTCTCGGGTCCCAGCACAGGCCTGGCACACAGGTCTGGGTGAGTGTTGTTGCCCTGAGGAGAATGGACAGCACACACACCCCTTCCTGGCTCTGGGCGGTACCAGAAAGCACAGTTTGCACTGGTTGATCAGAGGCTGCCACCCCCTCATGAAACTTAAACAAGGGACAGGAACGTCCAGGGTAGGACCAGCCTGGTCAGGATGGGCTTTAGGCCAGACAAGAAGTCACCCTTCAAAAGTGGGAAGAAGGCTCAGAGCTCAAGCAGGGGAATTCTGGAAGACCTTGGTGGGGGAGCTGTCAGAGATGGTTATGGTACATCTAGTGCTGGTGGTATAGGGCCAGCCTCACAGCAGGCACCGCACAGCTGTTACCTGTGACATTACCACCACTGTTTCCTTAAACTGGGCTAGTTTTCCTCCCACCCTAGTTAAGATCTAGATTAGTGGCCTCAAAGCTGTCACATCTGGTCCCACATCTGGCCCTCTGTTTTTGTTGCTCCTCGCATTCGCCTGGGTGGGTACTGTGAGGAGTGCTGGGGACCAGCTCCCACCCCAGCCCTGTCCTGGACCCAGGGCCTGACACGTAATCTGACAGTTAGCCCACACATGTTGAACGACTAAACTGGGTATAAACCAGATTACCGCAGTATTCCAGGTGAGGAGTGACTGAGGCTTGGGTCGGGAGACAACATTGAAGATGGAAGAAAGGAGACACATTTAAGTAGATTTTCAAAGTAGAAAGGACAGTAGTTGCTGATGAATGATGTCATCTTTGTATTACTGCTTTGAACTGTTTATTTTATGTTAATTTTGTATTTCTCAAAATGTCCAGGTAGAGAAGCAAGTTACTAGATTTCTTGTGGGTGGATCTAAAGTATATTGCTGTATACTTTGAATAATAGGAGAAACTGAAGGAACATCAAAGAGATCGTATTATGTAAGTCAGTGACCAAAAGACCAAGAAATGTTAAGGGGTAAAATTTTAAAGAATTCACTTAATATTGTAAGTGGGTCAGGTTTTTACACAAAATCCAGCCACTGAGTAATTCATCCTCTCCAGCCTCAAGTGTCTGGCCCTCGGTAGTCTCCCAATAATATTTGTTGAATGGATGGATGGATGAATTGGTCACAGTTTGGCAAACATTTTAGAGAGTGAAACTGTATAGTGAGCCAGATCAGACCAGGCCAGAGAATGAGCAAGAGACTTAACATGGTTTATTCCCCATCACTTCTTCTGGCAGAAGGCCTTTGAATGCAGAAGCAACTACAGGAATGAGCGTGAAAAGCAGCACTATCCTTTACTGAGATCCTGTGAACATCTAGGCACTCCATGTATGTTATTTCCGATTCTCACAACAAACCTGTAAGATAGTGATTGTCCACAATTTATGAATGAGGAAATGAAAGCTTGGTAATGTCAGAACACTGACAAACTAGTGGTGCTAGAATTTAAAATAATTTTTTACAAATTCCACAGCCTCCCTGAAACTGAGGTCACGAGACATGTCCTGAAACCAAGGCCTGTGGGTGAGAGCATTCACAGAGTAAAAAAGGCCATTAAAATTTTTTTTTTAAATTGTGTTTTAGGGAAAAGTTTACACAGCAAGTTAGGTTCCCGTTTAACAATTTTTATACAGATTGTTCCATGATGTTGGTTACTTTTTCCGCAGTGTGTCAACATTCTCATTATGTCCATTCTGTTTGTTCTGCTCCCACTAATGTAGCTTCCTTGCCCCTCCTTAGCGTCTCGTCTTTGTTTTGGGGTAAATGTTGACCGTTTGGACTCACATAGTTAATTATTCAGGCCATGTTTTAATAAAGTGAAAATCAAGGAAATCTCTAGTTTAGTGAAGCTTACAATTTTTTGTAGGAGTCACTGAGTGGGCTCCTAGTTAAATGCTTGACTACTAGCTGGAAGGTTGGCGGTTTGAACCCACCTAGAGGCACCTCGGAAGATAGAAGTGGCAGTCTGCTTCTGAAAGGTCACAGCCTTGGAAACCCTGTGGAGCACAGTTCTACTCTGCACGCACGGTATCACCGTGAGTCAGAATAAACTCAATGGCAACAAACACCGACAGTTTTCACTACAGTAAGATCTTTTAAAATGATAATATTTCAGAATAAGCCACTGTTTCAATCATTTGATAGTTACTGAGGGCCTTCTATGTACAGGGTAGCATTAGAATAGATAAAAGTATGTCAGATGCCACCTCTGCCCTCATGGAGCTTACCTCTTAGAATGCCGTTAAAAATTACTACCTATCCCCACACAGTGCAATGAAATGCACAATTTGAGGTGTTTATAATTGTTTTGTTAATAAATATTTGAATCCTCAAATGTCCCATTGAATCATTTCTCATCTGAAACTCTAAATTTATATGGTACTCAAAAATTGCTAAACTATACATGTTTTGGGAAAGTGAAAGTTAAAAATTGGAACCTAATGGTGTCCTGCAAAACTATAAAGAACATTTTGATACATGTTTTCTACAGGTTGAATCTGTATTAGTTTACATTTTACCATTATAATGAAAATTTTTGCAGAGAATGAGTAGAATATCTAGAGTGCTTTCCTAGAGAAATTATTAGTATTTTTAAAGCCTGGAATGTGTCTTGGTTTATTTCAGTTGAATTTTTTTCTAAATTATATTTTCTGAAATGCAGATAAAAGAATGGCAAGCTTCTCTGCGTCGAAGACCTTCACTGCACTTTCAGATCTCCATCCCAACATGGCTAATCTGGTCGGTCTTAGTGATGGGGGTTTGCTTGTTCTCTGGTGCAGCTTTACGTGATGATATTACATTATGTCAGCATTACTGATTCCTTGACACACCTTGTGTAATTGACAAGCGTATGGGTACTCACTGCATTGGTATAGCTGTTAGATATTAAGTATCCCTAAGCTTCTTTGTATTTATGCCAGCAAAATGAAGATCCTTCTTTTGTCTGTAGGGTAGGAGAGATGGTTGTAGAACATGACTATCGATTATTCAAAATGATCAAAAATATATTTGCATCATTTTAATTAAATATTGACTATCTGCTCAAATTTAACATTTAAAGTCAAGCCATTTTTCTTCAGCAGTAGCTATATTATTATCTGGTTATCTAAGTTATAGACTTAAATTATTGCCGTTATTGCTGCTTTTATGACATGAAGGTATACAACAGGTGTGTTTCTGAAATAATTGTGTGAAAATTAGTATTTTGGGAGGAGTTGTAGGAGAATTAAGTAATTTCAAATATACCAAGATTGTTACTTATTTAAAAGAAATCTGAGTGGAATCATCTTGTAAGGTGAAGAACATGTTGTAAAGCAACTTCCACACCACCTTACCATCCCCTGCCCGTGGGTCGGCTCTGTACATTTGACTTTTGTAAACCAGATTTCTGAAAATGGGATAAATTTGCATATAACTTTAATAATTTTCAATTTCAAGTTATCAGTGTTAAAAATAATTGTTATAGTTTTTCTTGAAAGGTAAAATATTTGCTAATCGCTTCTTTAGTTGGAAATTTTTACTTGGCATTTCCATTAGTTATATTTTTTTCCAACAAAATTCAGTGAGATCTGCATGCCTATGGAATTAAACAGTAGTAGTGTGTCTAAATGCAGTAAGACCAGCGACCAGCTCAGCTAGGACGTGGCAGTCTTAAAAGCTTGCCTGTGTTGTAAACGTAACAGATTATCACCAGGTTAACATCAGTTGCTAGAATTAGTAATATAAGTTTAGGTTTATCCTTTCAGAAAGCCAGTAGTTTTTATTTTGTTAAAGTATTCTTTTAATATGCAAATTTTCTTCAGTAGTCATTGAAGAAAACATTAAAAATTTTAAGGAAATTGGTTTAAGATCTAGAACTGTATAACTCTAAAGTTTAAGATCTAGAACTTTGTAACTTAGATTTATCAGCAGCAGTATACAAGTTTTGTTACAATCTAATTTATATTACTGTCCAGCATGTTTGGATTAAGAAGCTAAGCAATTTTATGTGGTTTGTTAGAAAACCCTATATGAAAGAAAGCTTTGAAGACCATGGCAGATTAAACTGCATTATACATGTGCTTTGACTGAATTCAGTAAAGATTCCTAGCGTAGGGCACTTACTGTGCTCCATCTAGTGATTGAAAATAAAGTAGAAACATGCTACATATTAAATGATTATATTTGTAATAGCAGCGAACTTATTACTTCGTACTATTCCTTGTGAAATTGAACATTTATGACATTCTTTTAGATGTTGGTCTGGAATAAATACATTTAAATGGTTCCTAGTCAAAAATGTTTGTTAGATTCAGTAAAATATAACACGTCCATGAAATTAAATTTACCATCTACATCTGTGTTTAATACTGGTCTTCTATAACCTTTTTGTTTTTCAGAAACTAATCGGTATAGTTATTGGGAAAACGGATGTCAAAGGCTTTCCAGACAGAAAAAGCTGAGTTCTATTTAACTCTTTGCTTCATTTTTCATAAACTGTGACTTATGACTGCAACAAAGTATATTTAATTGATTACATTTTTCATGCCTGTTTACTCCTTAAGAACAATGGTTCTCTTTTGTAAAGTACTCAATTCAAGGTGGTATGTGTGAGGACATTCACATAATTTTTAATGATTTTATTTGATGTTTTTCAAACATAATTTTAAAGGCTTTTTTTAAGCAATGCCAAAATAGCTAGTTAAATTGGTCAACTCATTCACCTGTCTCATCATGGGTTTATTGAGCAGTTCCTCTGTGTAAGCCCCTGTGAATGCAGAGGGAAGACAGAAATTGTAGTGTCTCATCTTCCAGCAGGATCGTGTCTATAAGAGTCTGGACTCTGGAGCTAGGCTGAGTGGGATCTCTAGTCACTGGGTGATCGAAGATCAACCTCTTCAGAACTCTTCTGTATACATCTGTGAAATGGGGATAAAAAGAGCTGGTGTGAAAATTCAGTGAACGCGTATGCGGAAGGGTTAGCATTGTGTGGCCCATAGTAAGAACTCCAAGTTAACTTACTTTCAGCCTAAATCTCATATAAGACAGACAGTCAAGAAGGGGAGGTTTTCAGGCAGGGAGGTCATGATAGGGTCGTGCCTGAAGGAGCTGAAGGTGTGACAGCAGTATCTCTGTGTAATTCAAACAAGCAGACAGTTCCACGGGAAAAATCGCTTTCAGATATGGGAAATAGAGTTAATTTTGGTTTCAGTGATGCTTACTGAGTTGCTTTAAACTCTGCAAGGGTTTTGGAACTATGGAAATATAATTCAAGACTGACATTGGATTTTTAAAATCAGCTCCTCTTCAAACTTTTGTAGTTAACATGCAAAGATAAACAATGTAGAATGCCAAAGCTGGTGGTTTACTGCTGTTACTTTTGAAAGCGTCGATGCTTTTGTTAAAAGTTACAGCGTAAGTGTTTCTGTACACTTTGAGCGAGTCAGAACTCTAGCCAGCCAGCCTATAATTTTGGCAGAAAACGTTCGTTGTGCTTGAATCACCTGTGCAGTTGTATCTGTGTTAACTTGACCTGTGCTAAATCATGACATCTGAATCATGGGTATTGTAATAAAAACCGAACCAAACCCATTGCTGTCAAGTAGATTCTGACTCATAGCGACCCTATAGGCTAGAGTAGAACTGCCCCATGGGGTTTCCAAGGAGCGGCTGGTGGATTCGAACTACCGACGTTTTGGTTAGCAGCTGAGCTCTTAAGCACTGTGCCACCAGGCTCAGGTATTATAATAGGTACTTTTATTTTTACTTTATTTCATATTAATATTCAGTTTTTATTTTTGAGGTGAAAGCAGAGATGTTGTCTTCCACCAATAGTCATTGTGTTTTATGTTACCAAAATAAATTAGATCAGAATTAACCATTTGAATACTTTGAACAAGTCTATATGGCTTCCTGTTTTCTAAGCTCTAAAAGGCATACTATAAGTTACGTGAATTAGAAAAAAGTCATTAAAATTACAACAATGAAATTACAGTTTTCACCTATCAGATTGTGGGGGAGACCAGAATCATTTCTGTATGTTTGACTTCTCTTTACAATGATGTATACAGGGTTACCTTTTTGGAGAAGATATGCTGCTGGCTTTGAAGATAGTACTGTACACATATAATGTATTAATATATTTTCATAAAAACTTCAAACAGCACTGAAGTTCATAGAGTTGAAAAGTGAAATTCCCCTTCCAGCTCCCCGCTCTTTCCATCCCCTCCCCTCCCCAAAGGTGAACACTAATAGCAGTTGGGGATGTATCTGTAATTTCCACGTGTATGTTAGGTTGTATTACTGTTTTAGTTAGCGAAAGCAGTGAAGAGATTTACGTTTGGAAAAACAGATACTTGCTGCCCTCTAGTGGTGCTCGCTTAATAGCACACAGTTTGTTTTGAAATAACAATTTAGACCTGAGTTGTGACTTAGGTTAAAACAGTAACAGTAAGAGAGATTAGAGAGTTGCAGCTCAGAGCGGGATAATTGAAGCCTACAGATCATTTCCCTCCAAATATACAGACAGCTGGGGGGCGGGAATAAAGAGGTAGATGGTAAGGGGAGGCATCTACGCGGACAGCTTGTTACCACCTCTCTTTGAAATTCATAAAAGTATAACTTATAGAATTTATATCTGAAATGACGTTTTGTATTATGCATTTGAGTATTTTTATCATAATAATCTTATTTGTTCAAAGTTGAAACAAAGTATTTCATTTGAAAAATAAAAAGCATTGGCTTTCCCTTAGATATTGGATCGGAAAGGTACACTTTGAGTTTCACCGTGCGGGATTCCCCGGCCCATTTTGTAAATGTAGCATCCTGGGGCAGCGAAGATTACATCAGGTCGCTTTCTGACAGCTTCAGGGTTGGCGAGTGCCGTAAGTCGTCCTTGATTCTTAAACTGTTTCTATTATAGTATTATTCCTGTCATCTGTTTGTGGTAACTATACTGTGGGAGTTAAAATGAAATAAGACACAGTTCATAACTCTTAAGAACCTTATCAGAAAAAGAAGTGAAGTGTTAAGAGCGTAAAGCAAGGCATTCCATATTATTACATGAAATGTATACAGGCATGATTGTGGTGGTTGTTAGGTGCTGCCGAGTCGGTTCTGACTTACAGCAACCCTACATACAACAGAACAAAACGCTGCCTGGTCCTGCGCCATCCCCACTGCTACAGCCACTGCGTCAGTCCATCTCGTTGAGGGTCTTCCCTCTTTTTCACTGACCCTCCACTTTACCAAGCATGATGTCCTTCTCCAGGGACTGGTCCCTCCTGATAACGTGTCCAAAATATGTGAGACGAAGTCTCCCCATCCTTGCCTCTAAGGAGCAGTCTGGCTGTATTTCTTCCAAGACATTTGCTCATTCTTCTGACAGTCCCTGGTATACTCAGTATTCTTCATCAACACCGTAATTAAAAAGCATCAATTCTTCTTCAGTCTTCCTTATTCATTGTCCAGCTTTCGCATGCATATGAGGCCATTGAAAATACCATGACTTGGGTCAGGCATACCTTAGTCCTCGAAGTGACATCCTTGCTTTTCAACACTTTAAAGAGGTCTTTTGCAGCAGATTTGCCCAACACAATACGTCGTCTGATTTTTTGACTGCTGCTTCCATGCGCATCGATTGTGGATCCAAGTAAAATGAAATCCTTGACAACTTCAGTCTTTTCCCCATTTATCATGATGTTGCGTATTGGTTCAGTTGTGAGGATTTTTGTTTTCTTTATGTTGAGGTGTAATCCCTACTGAAGGCTGTGGTCTTTGATCTTCATCAGTAAGTGCTTCAAGTCCTCTTCACTTTCAGCAAGCAAGGTTGAGTCATCTGCATATTGCAGGTTGCTAATGCATCTTCCTCCAGGCCTGATGCTTCTTCTTCATATACTCCAGCTTCTCTGATTATTTGCTCAGCATACAGATTGAACAAGTATAGTGAAAGGATACAACCCTGACCACACCTTTCCTGACTTTAAACGCAAAGTATCCCCTTATTCTGTTCAAATGGCTGCCTCTTGGTCTATGAACAGGTTCCGCATGAGCACAATTAAGTGTTCTGGGATTCCCATTGTGCAAACATGATAGTCACATATTTATCTAGGTAGTTTTATGATCTTTGATTTATTTCATACTCAGTTTGCATCAACCCTATTTTCATAATCATTTATCTGTAAACATATACTAGGGCCACTGAGTAGATTTTGATAAAAGTTAATATTTGACTTCTTAATGGATTTTATGGAACTTTGCTTTTAGTCCAAGTGCCAAATATTTTTCCTCCTCTACTCACCCTATCCTTCTGACTATTGAGTGCAGTATAGTGAAAGGAATAAGAACTTTGAAAACAGGTAAATCAGGTTCAAAGCACAGCTTCCACATTTAGTTACACTGTGGCTTTGAAGCAGTCTTTTAGTCTTGTTGGGCCTCAACTATAAAATAATACCCCATTAGGTTCTTGTGACTGTTGAATGAGGTAATGTGTCTAGTGTAAAGTGTAGAATTTAGTCACTTAATAGATGACAACTCTGTCCTCATACAAGAACTGAAGAGAGCACATGTACCGACTCTCTCTCACGGTCAAAACAGAGAAGGAAAGGGGTGACGGAGAGGTTGAACTGCTCCTCTCCAGTGCTGTGCTGTCGGGCAGCCCGCTGCCAGTTCCCGGTTCAGTACCTGGTCACCCAGTGCCTGGGGTTAGTGACCCTCAGGGTCTTGTGTGGCAGTTCTCTAACTAAATAACAAGGTCATTGACCTGTGGACTATAAAGGCAGAAAACTACAAACTTCACAGGGCCCAGAAGGTGATAAATATTCCTTGAATGAATGCAGGAATGTTAGTTATGTACAGAGATAAAGACTGTCTTCAGTATTGACATGTGTTATATGTTGATGGCTGTTGTGAGGGTGAATAAGAGATTTTAAAAGCCTAAAGTTGATGATTATAAATCTAAATAGGATGCTCATGAAAAAAGTATAGATTTTCAAGTTAAAACAATGTGGCTTCAAATTCCAGCTCTGCTACTTACTAGCTATCTAACTTCAAGAAAGCTGTTTAATGTCTTGGAGCTTCAGTTTCTTCAACTGTGCAATAGGGACAGTCATGGGACAGTTGTGTGAGAAATTAAAATAGAGCAGAAAAAGATCTCACCCAGGCCGTAGGGAAATGGAAATCCTACAACGTAAAGTTCACAAAGCTGGTAAGTGGCGGAGCCACAGTTTGTTCCCCTGGGTTTTCAGTGCACTTTCTCTCCCATCTCTGTTGTTTCAGAGGGCAGCTCTGAATTAGGTGGAAATCAATGATAAGTGGTTGTTGTATAGGAGGCATGCTGTGGCCAAATCAAATGTTCAGTGTAACTAATCAATAAAGTAATATGAATGGAGGTTCTATGTTGGGACTTGATACAAAGCATAAAAAATGTCATCTGGGATCACACTGATGGTCAGACCCCAGGATTCGGTGTCTCGGTGACACGAGAAGATGATTGTGAAGGACGTTCAGCACCCACTCAGGTAGCAGAGACGCTGCTACAAGTGCTGTGAGGTGTGTGTGTTTTGGGTTGATCCTGTTACTCTTTGTAATGCCATGATACTTCACTCTCTATCTTAGTGATCATTGAAAATCCGCTGGTCCAAAGAAAGGAAATGGAAAGAGAAGAAAAATTCAGCCCTGCAACTCCTGGGTAAGGATCTGTCCAGCACAGAGATCAACGATTGTGCTGGAATGGCCGTCACTAGTAATTTTTGTGTCTTAGCAGAGAGTTTACACTTCAGTTCAAAAGTAAGGAGTTTAATTCTTCCTCTCAGAATTTATCTTTGCTTATGACATGTCTTTGTTCATGTACTTTGATAAAGGGTCACATGAAAAAATGGCTTTGTTTTTAGTACTTTGATTCTCATTCTTAGATTTGCAAAAATCGGACTCTAGTCACATTAAAATGAAACAATGAGAAGTAAAGATAAACCTTGGAAATTACATGTCTATTTTCATATCAAGGTATGACTCTACTTTCATGCCATTTTGTCTTAGGCCAGGCTCCCAAGAGGCAGAGCCTGAGACAAGGATTCTTGCGCAGGGGGTTAACTGAGGGAGAGCTGGGGCTGGGGGAGCTGGGCAAGAGGCGGGCTCAGCTGGAGCCCAGCCTCAGCCTGATCCCAGGAGGGAGCTCTGGGCATGAGTGGCACCACAGAGGTGTACCCCTTGGAGGAGCTGGACGTTTGTACCCTGTATTAGTCATTGGCTGCAGTCCACCTCCCCACATGAGGGGACATAACCTTGAAGGCATTTCTGGCCGAGGGCAGTTCTCGAAAGAATGGTGTAGCTGTGAGTGACCCTGCACCAGCCTGGTAAAGGGTTCTGGTGGGGCACCACAGTCTCGGGTGTGGGGCACACGCACACACCAAAGTGTTTTCTTAATGACAGTATATTTTAGACAAAAGTGTTTTTGCAGTGTTTTTCAATGGTTCTTAGAATAAAAAGTGTACATTTCTTAGTATAGTCTAAATTACGACCAAAAAATAATTCAGTTGTGAACGTGGGAGTATTTTTCTGTGCAAGAATCATTGAGTATTAACTTCTTTGTGTGTTTTTGCAATTTAGCAACTGTAAACTCTTGCTCAGTGAGAATCATTCAATGGTAAAAGTCTGTTCCAGTTATGAAGTGGATACCAAGCTACTTTCTTTGATATACTTACCTGTGAAAGAGTCTCATGATTATTATTCACTGGGTGACATTGTTGCAAATGGACAAAATCTCGATGGGAGGATTATTAATGTGCTCGCAGCAGTGAGGTCGGTAAGTTAAAATCTGGAGTACTGTACCCTCTGGATTTTGATCAGTAGTCAGCTGGATTGATTTAAGAAAAGGGTAATGCTTCTCATTAAAGGGAAACTAGCATTTTATTTGTAAAGGAGTAGCAAAATAAAATCGTATATAAATCCTAACTGAGTACCTACTGGGAAGTGACCTGCTGGCTCTGTGAGAGCTTCCACACTCTGGTCAACCACCGGAAGGGTCTGCCCATTGACTTGGAGTTTGTCTTTCACCTTCTTGAAAGGGTGTGAGTTGAATAAACCAGGGCATCAGTTCTGTGCACAGTGTTCTGGGGAGCCTCCTGGGTGGGGAGGGGTGAAGGCCCCCTGCACTGAGCCCAGAGCACGAAGCGCATGTCCCAGGTGCACGGACTCTCTCACCCGCTGTGTAGGCATCATCTCCTCGGCTCAGTTACTGTAGCTCATTCTGAACTCTGCAGCTGACAAGGACTTAGAGGTGGACCTTAAAAGTAGAGCCTCACAAATGAAGCACAGGGAGAAAGTGAAAGGGGCAAGCATGAGTCATTTCTCAGTATAGAAAGGATGATGGTCAAAACACACAAAAGGAAATACCCAGCACTCTTCCTGTAGTGAATGTAAGTAAACACTAACTGCTTTTAGGTGTTAGATACTGACAGGGAGTGTGACTCCCCCGCCCTGTGACAAGTGGCTTTGTTTGCCACTCTTGCCCCGGCCTAGCACAGTGCCTGCCCCCGTGGCGAACCCTCCGTATAATTTAGGATGGAGGAATAAATGTCCTGTATGACAGTCTTGAAAAATAGAGATCATTTTCTGGGCAATTGAGGTTCAGTCTTACTTGAAGGCAGGAAAGGATCTCAATTTCCTAGCAGTTCTGTAAAATGTCATTATAGTTACAGTGTAGTAAGAATTACACACACACGCGTGCGCGCGTGCGTGCCTGGTACCCTCTTCCCTGGGTTACGTTACCTCTTTTCATGACTTCTGTCTCCCGTTGTGCTTCAGCCCGCTTGCATTGCCTTTTCTCCAGATTTGTATTTTACGTATTCTGTCGTCCTTCACTGTCTTTTCAGGTCTTTACAAGTTTCAAGTCTTCACAACTCTTCAGTACAGTTTCTCCTCACCCCCAGGGACAGAGCAGGCCTCTCCCATACTCTAGCTCTCCTTTTCTCTAGCTTTCTTCCCTTGGCAACTTTGAGTCTCCCCCAGCCCCTTCCTGCACAGCTCAGTGCCACAGCAGCCGACACGACAGATGTGGTGGTGGGGACGGCAGAGGAGGCAGCAGCTGTTTTCACGTGAGAGCTCAGTGGGGAGACTCCAGGTCCCCCGAGTCCCACCTCTTTGATCTCTTCCCTCACCACATGGACAGAACCAGACAGTGCCAACGAGCCTTCATACCACCATCTCCTTCAATCTCCTGCCTCCCTTCCCTCCCCCAGGAAGGCAGAGGAGGTCTCACCACCAACAGCTGACTAATGAGCTGAGGCCACTGGGGCCAGAGAGCCCATCCGTCAGTCACAGGAGCTCCAGGCCGGCCTGCGCTGAGCCCTGGGACACACAGATACGGAAATACCCTATCTACCTCGAGGGGTCCAGAGACACCCCAGGGCTGGTCGTCAGCCATCTGTCCCAGCATGGTGGAAAGAGCTGACGGTCTTGACTTAATGCTCGTGGGTCTGTGTGTCTTTTCAACCAGATGTGTGTGTAACCTACAACTGCAGCTAGACACCGAGTTTAGAGATAAGATATGCTTTCAATTCATCAAATAGTAGTAGTTCTTGCTATTTTAATGTTTCTAACTTGGTATTTAAAAGGCAAACATTTAAATATTTCCATCAAATGTGTATTAAGTACCTGTACAACTATAGGTGAAGAATAATCATTTCTTTTCATTTCTAAGGTTGGAGAGCCAAAATACTTTACGACTTCAGACCGAAGAAAAGGCCAGAGGTGTGAAGTGAAACTCTATGATGAAACAGAGTCTTCTTTTGCAATGATATGGTAAACTCCCACTTCTGTTCGTAACTGTAAAATTACTGCTATTATCACTGAGACAGAACAGTTGTACTTTATCAAAAAGATGATGGATTTAATATCAGGAGAGAAAAGATATTAAAAATACACCCTGCTTCTGTATGTTCAGTGTTACTCCATTGCTATAGACGGCGCTGTAGGCCCACTGTCCCTGAGGTCTCCAGATGGGGGAGAATTGCTAGGATGGGCTCCTCGTGTTCTGTTTTCTCACCAGTGGTATTTAATCAGGCCCCACTGATGAGGAGCAAGGCAGACTTGACCTGCGCGATAAACCAGAGCGGGCGTGGAGGGGGTGGAGCCGCAGCTCCCTCGGGCTGGGCTCTGTGGGGCCGGGGTCTGATACAGGCAGCGCCTGGGCCCTGAAGCACTGCCAGTGCAACAGAGTGTTGAGATAGATTCCAAACACTGGGCCCCACAGGAAGCACTTAATTTGAAAAGTGCCTTGAGCCCATCAAGTGACCTGAGCAGTTTATCCCTTGTGGGGACCCTACCTCAGTGGTCTGAAAGAGTGACTCCTAGCCGCTCGGTTCTAACTAGCCTCGAGTGGCCTGAGTACGGGAAAAGACAGAATTGATGGACGAGCAGAACATTGTTAGGTGTGTATTTGTTGACGGGGGATGGCTTATCAGTAGATGTTAAATACTCTGTTGAGTAGAGAGTGTAGCCCTGCAGAAGGCAGGAGAAGCAAACAGCCTTCACCTGTGTCTGGGACAGCGTGGGTGACTGTTGGCCATCAAGGCATTCTCTTCGGGTAAATAACGTCACTACCGGTTTTCTTCTAATGAATTGACTTTTATCGTTTCTGTGTTAAAAATTCAGTTGGGATCGTGAATCTACTCTACTTGCACAGAGCTGGGCGCCACGAGAAACAGGTATCATACTTCAGTGATCATGTTCAATGTTTGTCATTTCTTTACCCTCGTGCGGTAATTCTAAAATGGCTTTTCTTCCCAAACAGTAATATTTGCCTCAGATGTAAGAATAAGTTTTGACAAATTTCGGAACTGCATGACGGCAACTGTAATCTCAAAAACCATTATTACAACTAATCCAGGTAAAAAGCGTTTTGACATTTTTCTTCCCTTTTGAAATGATCTTGTCAGACATTCCAATATTTATGTGGTGTATTTAAGGATGAAAATGCAATTTGGGTTTAATTTTAATTAAAAGTGAAAAACTGCTTTATATGACATTTTTTAAACTTGCGATGAGCTGTACATCTTTGGTGTCTTTACTAAAGGAATGTGAGGAACCAGACTAATCTTTAAGGCATCATCTATTGTAATGAATTTTGAGAGATCAGTGTTATTGATTAGATAACATAAATTATCGACTATTTAGAAAATAAATCCAGTTTCCATGCACTCAAATAACTTTTATTGCTAGAACATTGGGAACACACATATGTTTCCCTTAGTTCATAGCTGTCAGTTACATGCCCAGAGAGCTCACAGAAGGGTTGTTCTTCCTGGGGCCCTGATGCTGACCCCACAACTTGGCCCAGGCCACTCCTGAGCGTTGGAGGGATCAGGCTCAGGTCCCTTGTTCAAAGGGGGACACTTTACCCCAGCATGAAATCAGGGGACCAAGACATGGGGGGATCAGGGAGCTCCTGTCCTTAGCATTCTCAGAGTGCTTAATAGGACAGATGCGGCGACCAGCCCGATACTGCAGAGGAGCCCAGAATGACCAGAAATGGAGTGCTGCTGTTCTTGTTAGTTGCCATGGAGTAGACTCCGACTCATGGCGACCCCACGTGACAGCGTAGAACTACCCCATAGAGTTTTCAAGGCTGTGACCTTTCGGAAGCAGATCGCCAGGCCTGTCTTCCGAGGTGCCTCTGGGTGGGTTCAAACTGCCAACTTTTCAGCTAGTAATTGAGTACTTAACTGTTTGCATCACCCAGGACTCCAGAAATGGCACAGTCCTTTGCAATCTCAAGAAGATGCAAATATAGAAGTGTGTTACTTTAGAATAAGCATACTATGCTGGCTGGTAACAAAGTGTCAGCAGTGGCTGAGAATCATAAAGCAATTTCATGTTTATAACCAAACCATTCTCCAGATTTCTGAAAGGTGGCATTTCTGTGAAAGCCAACCTAAGCTAATGGGACTGTTTTCTATAAGTGCACGGCATCGGCTCCTTGGGCGGCAGCGCGGGTGTTCAACGTGTGACGCTCACCACGGAGCTCGCATTTACTGAGCACAAGCACCAGTGGGCGCGGGACAAAGCGGGCAGCCATCTCTGCCCTCACGGAGCTTGTATTCTAGCAGGAGAGAGACAGACAATAAAGATGGCACATCCACGATCATGGAGTATTTGAGGAGAGAGACTGGAGTAGGGTCAGGAGGGCCCAGAGTGCCGGGCTGTGTGTAGGGGCAGGTTGTCGTTTTCAGTAGGTTGTCAGGCAGGCCTCCCTGGGAAGGTGGCATTGGAGCAGAGTTGGCGAGGAGTTGGGGGTTGAGCCAAGGAGAGCGTGTTCTGGGAAGAGCAAAGGAACAGCCAGCGCGAAGGCCCTGAGGCTGGAGGGTGCCTGCGCAGAGGAGGAGTGACAAGGAGCCGTGCTTGTACAGGAGACAGCAGGGCACGGAGAGGAGAGAGGAGTAGAAGTTGGGGTGGGCGGGGTGTGGGGGGTGGGAGGTCAGTGGGGCCTTGCAGGCTGTCTCCAGGACCTAGCTCACTTGCCTTTTACTCATTATACATTTTTACTTTAAGATACGCCAGAAGCTAATATCCTACTGAACTTCATAAGAGAAAATACAGAGACAGGTGCTCCAGATAATGAAATAGACAGTTATTTGAAAGAATCCATAAATTGTAAGTAACCCTTTAAATATTATTTGAATTAATAGAGGTCAGAGTTTGGGCCTGTGACGTTTTGTTTGACATAGTGAGAATTACCATATTCTAATTCTGTAGCTGTTATATTTCCAGTTCTAAAAAAGGCAGTTTTAAACTTTTGGGGACTTTTATAATCTTTTTTACAAATCTGATAAAATCTACTGACCCTTTCCTCCTAAAGGCAACTGTACACACACATAGAATTTTGCAGAAAATGTCACGTGTTCACAGACCGCAAGTCCATGAAGTCCAGGTTGAGGCTTGACTTTTAAAGGGATCCTGTTTATTGCCGTCTGTGGCTTAGGCGGGACCTGAGGGAAAAGGAGAGAACAGCAGAGTCCTAGCTCATTCCCTGGGGGCATTTTCTCTAATCTCATCCTGGGAGATCCAGTATTTCATCATCATGGAGGACACTAAATCCATCTCCAGAGAGGAAACATTGAATGAACCATGGTAAATTATTCTGCAAGCTCATCAAATAGACTCGGTCATCCAGAGTTGTGTAAGAGCAAGAACTCTGTCACTGCTTCGTGAAGGGTAGTTAGCCTGTTTCCTGTCCACTGCAGTCCCTGATAGAACAAGATGCTACTGGATCAAAATTAAACTGTAATTTTTTTTTTATAATGTTTTTGCCTACAAGAAGGGACTATAAAATTGTGTTATCAGAGTTAGAATAGTGATTATTGTTACTTCGGAAGCATTTAAAAATGTTGGGTCATTTGCCCAAGATACCATTTCAGGAAACTTCCACGAAGCACAGAAGAGTCCAATGAGTTGTGAGGTGGGTTTGCTACAAATTTATTTCAGTCCTTGAGAGTTATTCAACCCTGAGTAGGTACAGTTGCTTTTGGGCTACTCAAGGGTATCATATTTGTATGGAAATTTTCTTCCTGTTCAGTGTATTACACCAAAGTGATCACAAAGGGTAGTACTTGCAGATTCCTTTCTTTAACCTGATTGTGGGAACTTTCATAATTAAATTTACTCAGAGGCAAAAATGAGTTGCTTTATCTTTCAAGGAGACCCTGGTGGTATAGTGGTTAATAGCTACAGCTGCTAACCAAAAGGTTGGCAATTCGAATCCACCCGGCGCTCCTTGGAAACTCTATGGGGTGGCTGTACTCTGTCCTATAGGGTTGCTGTGAGTCGGAATCAACTCGACAGCAATGGTTGTGGTTTTTTTTTTTTTTTTTTTTGGTTTTATATTTTAAAATACTCATTACTCCCATGAAAAACTTAAGGTGGGAACTGATGAAATATTTTAGGGTAAAACTATGATCGGGTTTTTTTAAACCTTCTATTAAAAATGATAGTGCTCAATATTGAAAGTATTATACAATATTAAAACAATATAGAATACAACAAACATCCCAGAAATAAACAGTGTTACCATTTTGTGAACATCTTCCAATCCATCTTTCTGTGCATAGACACTAATAGACAAAGATATAAAAATATGATAGAGAAAGAGACATACAGACCATAACTTTTACTGAAGGAAATTAAATTTTATGTACTAGAGGTCAGAAGAAGAAAAGAAACCAATGAGATGCTGAAGGGACTGGGCAACTTCTGATAGAATTCTCCTTACCCAAGTGGTATCTGCTCCTGTAAGATTCCTCTAAGATTAAGAAGACTAAACATGCCTAGTAGGTGGTGGTTTTGGGTTTTGTAAATTTTCTTAGATAAACCTTTAGAATTGAAGTATAACGTACACGTGAAGTAAGCCAGCTACGAGTGGACCGCTCAGTGCGTTTTCTCATGGCACACACCGTTGACCCTCCTCCCCGCTGGGTGGGAAATGCCAGTGCCCAGAAGACCCCTCACGCCCCTGCCAAAGTAAACATGATTCTCACTGTAACACTGTGCAAACCACAGATGAATTCAGCCTGCTTTGGAGTTTTAAAAATGAAATCATACCATGTATACTCACTCTTGTGTCTGATTTGTTTACATTGTTCGTGAGATTCAGTCATGCTTCTGTGTGTAGTAGTTGTTTTTATTGATGTATGTACTGTTCCATTATATGAATATAAACCTGTTGCTGTCAAGTTGATTCCAGGACATAGTGACCCCATAGGACAGAGCAGAACTGCCCATAGAGTTTGCAAGGAGTGGCTGGTGGATTTGAACTGCCCACCTTTTGGTTAGCAGCCGAGCTCTTAACCATTGTGTCACCAGGGACACGTGAATATGAATATAACCCGAAACCCACTGCCATGGAGTCGATTCCAACTCATAGCAACCCCATAGGATTTCCAAGGCTGAAATCTTTACAGACGCAGACTGCCACGTATTTCTCCTGAAGTGGTTTTGAAACGTGAACCTTTTGGTTTGCAGTCGAGTGCTTTAAGCACTGCCACTAAAGAAACAAAAAACCAAACTCGTTGCCGTCGAGTCGATTCCAACTCATAGCGACTCTATAGGACAGAGTAGAACTACCCCATAGGGTTTCCAAGGAACAGCTGGTGGACTTGAACAGCTGACCTTTTGAGCTGAGCTCTTAACCACTGTGCCACCAGGGCTCCATAATTTCTCTATTTTACTGAATCCGGTTTTTCCTATTATAAAAATTTCCGCTTCTTTTTGCACAAGTCTTTAGATGAGTCTGTGTTTCTGTTGGGCATGCGCCTAAGAGTAGAATTGCTTTGTCAGGCGTTTGTTCCAGTGGTTTTCCAAAGTTTGTACCAGTTGACACTTCCACCAGCAGTGATTTCGAGTTCCTCTCCAGTGTTTGGTACTGTTAGTCTTTTAAATGGTGGATGTTTCATGGAGTCCTACTGTTGCATTAATTTGCATTTACCCAGTGATTAATATGTTCATTAGCTATTTTGCCATCTTTTTTTGTTATGTGCCTTTTTAAGTCTCTTTCTGATTTTTAAAATTAAGCTGACTTTCTTATAGATTTTTAAGGTCTTTTAGATATTCTGGAAACGAGTCCTTTGTCTCGTTATGGATGACCACCATCTCCCATTTGTGCTTGCATTTTCATTCTTTTTATGGGATCTTTTGATGATCAGAAATTCTTTATTTTACTAATGACTAACTTCTCATCCTTTTGCTTTTTTGCTTTTATGTCTATTTATATAATCAGTTTTAATATAACAATAATTTTTCTGCTACTTAAGCTGCTCATGTTCTCATTTGAACTTTGTTGCTCTTCTATTTGGATGTAATCCTATGTAGTTCTTAGAATGTACATAAACTGGAATCACTTATTTTTTTTTTTAGTAAATACAATAGTTGATGTCTATACAGTGAAGCAATTAAAGGTGAAAGCTTTGAAGAAGGAAGGAAAAGCAGATCCTTTCTATGGCATTCTTTACGCTTACATTTCTACACTGAGCATCGATGACGAAACAACAAAAGTAGTTCGGAATAGATGGTAAGCGGCCAAGTTACCTTCAGCAAATTCATCTTTGTAAGAAGCAAAAACAATTCTTGTTGATAAATTTTAAGCTCTGTAAAAGTAACAGCTGTTTTTTTTTGACATAACAGTGGTTATGTATTTGAGAGAAACATATAGAGAAATAACTCCTGCTGAGAAGTTTCCATGCCAAACTATTTAGATTCAAAGATTATAATTTTCTTTTAAAGTAATGTTTAATCTGCTGTACTTCAGTAATCGTAAAAAATAAAGATATAATACTGACAGAAACATTTAACTGGGATGACAAACTGTTGTCTTACAACTTACTAGAAAATTATTTTGGTTTCCATGTCCTATAGTCCTGCAGTGACAGAATTTTAAAAAATTATTTTCAACTGCATGATGAATAGGATGGCCAACGTCTCCTGAAGAAAATATAGTATCTACCTGCATGGAAAAGTAAACCTCAGAAGTTTTAATCATCTTAGCCGAAGCGCACTCGGCAAGCAGCGTCCGAAACACTCCTGTGGAAGTCTCCCTGGGGGTTTTGTAATTGATATTTTTATTGGGATAATTGTAGACTTATATGCAGTTGTAAGACATAATACAGAGAGATCTCTTGTACACTTTGCTCAGTCTCTTCCAGTTGTAATATTTTACAAAACTACGGCTCAAGATCACAGCCAGTATAATGCCCTGGATACAAACCACCGTCTCATCCAGATTTCCCCAGTTTTACCTGTGTGTGTGTGTATTCCATACAGTTTTGTCACATGTTGTTGTTAGGTGCCACCGAGTCAGTTCCAGCTCATAGCAACAGAACGAAACACTGCCCGGTCCCGCACCATCCTCACAGTCATCGTTACGCTTGAGCCCATTGTTGCAGCCACTGTGTCAGTCCATCTCATTGAGGGTCTTCCTATTTTTCACTGACCCTCTACTTTACCAAGCATGATGTCCTTATCCAGGGACTTATCCCTCCAGATAACATGTCCAAAGTGTGTGAGACGAAGTCTCACCATCCCTTACCTCTAAGAAACATTCTGGCTGTACGTCTTCCAGGACAGATTTGTTTATTCTTTTGGCAGTCCATGGTATATACCATATTCTTCACCAACACCATAATTTAAAGACGTCAATTCTTCAGTCTTCCAACCTGAGGGGCTCGTCTTGCGGCACTATATCAGACAGTGTTCTGCTGCTATTCATAAGGTTTTCACTGGCTAATTTTTTTCCAAAGTAGACCTCTAGGTCCTTCTTCCTAGTCGGTCTTAGTCTGGAAGCTCAGCTGAAACCTGTCCAGCAAGGGTGGCATAACTTCCAGCATCACAGCAATACGAAAGCCCCCACAGTAGGACAAACTGACAGACGTGTGGGGGTCATATGTATAGGTTTCTGTATGTACTGACACAGTCAAGATACTGACCTGTAGATTTATAAAACACTTAATGATTTGGTGTTAAAGGTGAAAAACTGATGTGCAGACTGCTGTGCAAGGCATGTGTTTATTTTTTGAAAAATAGTTTTCAAAATATTTTTTTATTGTCTCCCTTATTTTTCCTTCCATTTCTAATATTAATAGCTGAGGAAAAGCACCTAACATTTACTACAAATTTGATCTTGTGCTAGACGAGAAACAGCTATCTTCACTGTTGTACTTTAAGTGAAAGTTTACAATTCAAGTTAGTCTCTCATACAAAAATTTATACATAACATTGTTATGTGACCCTAATTGCTCTCCCTGTATTGTGACAGCACATTCCTCTTTTCCACCTGATTTCCCGTGTCCATTCAACCAGCTCCTGACCCTCTCTGCTTTCTCATCTCACCTCTGGACAGGAGCTGCCCATTTAGTCTCATGTATCTACTTGAGCTAAGAAGCACACTCTTCATGAGTATCATTTTATGTTCCATAGTACACTCTAATCTTTGACTGAAGAGTTGGCCTCGGGAATGGTTTTAGTGCTGGGTTGACAGAGAGTACGGGGGCCATGCCTTCTGGGGTTCCTCTAGTCTCAGTCAGACTGTTAAGTCTGGTCTTTTTACTAGAATTTGAGTTCTGCACCCAACCTTTCTCCTGCTCCATCCAGGACTCCCTGTTGTGGTCCCTGTCAGGACAGTCATTGGTGGGAGCCGGGCACCATCTAGTTCTTCTGGTCTCAGGCTGATGCAGTCCCTAGTTTATGTGGCCCTTTCTGTCTCTTGGGCTAATGCTTTCCTTGTGACTTTGGTGTTCTTCATTCTCCTTTACTCCACGGGGGTTGGGACCAATTGAAAGGCAAGAAGCCACTATCTTCAGATCATTCCTTTATTTGAGAAATTTGAATTAGTCTTCCTGTTCACATTGGCCGAAGATCTCCTCAGAAATATGGAACAGTATGAACTTACCACTTAAAGAGAGAGTGCATCATCAGCAATGTCCACAGCATTTAGGAAGTGGAACCAACAAAATTCCCTGGGGTTTTTCTGAGTGTGTACAGAGGACACAGTATAGGGACCCCTGAGCCCGGGCTTTCTAGGAACAGACGTGATTCCTGCCCCCCACAACTCACCCACCAGGCGGAAAGTCAGAGGACGCACCTGCAGTGACCGAGACAGATGGGACAGAACGTCCCCCAGCACTGACGTGGAAGTTCTGCAGTGCTCAGAGAAGGGAAGGGGTGAGGACGGGGGGACAGGAAGGGAAATGAGCTGGGCTGGGCCTTGGAGCGGGGGCAGGAATCTCAGCAGACAGGAGCAGAGGAAGGGCAGGACAGTGAGAGTTTTGGGTCGTCCCGGTTTCAGGTAAACCACGGATGCTGCAGATGAGACTGCACGGCGGAGAACGCCCTCCTGACTGTTCCTCGTTATTTCTTCTGTCTGCCTTTCAGCCTGCACGGTGCCCGTGACTGGCAATATTGCGTATGCTGGCTTAGCCTTTTAAGCGGTAATTCTTCTGAAGACATCAAGCTTGTCACTAATAGCTGTCCTGTTTTATTGTTTTCTTCGTTTCATTTCAGTTCGGGCTGTGGTTACATCGTAAATGAAGCATCCAACGCTTGTACAACTTGCAACAAAGACTCTTCAGGATTTCAGTCTGTCTTTTTCAGCTTTGATATGCTGGTTGACCTCAGCGACCACACGGGCACCCTCCACTCCTGCAGTCTCACCGGCAGTGCTGCTCAGGAGACTTTGGGCTGCACGGTAAAGCACAGGAAGGAAGAAATGCTTAGAAATATTTCAAAATTGACTTCCCTTCCCCCAAACATAGGTTATTTTTGTGAACATTTGGTAGAAACTAAGTCATTAATAGAAAGGCCTGGAAACAGTCTATCATGATTTAAACACACATTGCCTTGCAGGAACAAATAGTTCCATGTTGCATATTAAAATCATAGCTAGTATGGTCTATTATGAATAATGACTAAGGCCTTTAGCCGAAGTGGAGGAATTCATAGGAAATTTTGTATAATCAGGTAACATTGGGTTAAACAGTACGTAGGAGACTTTGGTCGGTCATGTGGTGCCTATTCCAGGGCAGGGTTTGGGGTGTCTCACTTCACAGCTAGAGTCAGCCCTGACCGTTCTCCCTGGTCCGCGCTTTAGAACAGCAGCAGTACTGGGAGATCAGCAGGTGTGGTTATGATTTGTTGTCACAGCCAGCTCGTGGGACTTCCCAGCAAACCTTGGTTCCGAATTCTGTCTCCGCGTTGCTAAGGGGACTCTTCTATGCCAAACCCCTGATTGGCCACAGAGATTCAGGTGTATGGCCTGTCCTGCTTTAGCAAGAGAGTCGAGCTTATTCATGCTGAAGAAAATTCCATCTCTAGTGAGCAAGTTTACATTTCACATTGTCGTCGAGATGAGTTATCTGTATTAACTTCAGAAATATTTGTTTTATCTTCTTTTTTTAACCAGGTAAATGAATTTCTAGCAATGACGGATGAACAGAAAACAGCATTAAAGTGGCAATTTCTTTTGGAAAGAAGCAAAATTTATTTAAAAGTTAGTGTATTTTACAGTGCTGTATCATTCTGTTTATTCAAACAATAAGAAAATCCTAGGGTAGAGACCTAATAAATTAGGGAATTTATTATTTTTAATGATGCCCAATTCCCAGAGGTGCAGAAGGATTCAGCTACTCTAGAAACAATGGAAAGAATCTTTTTTTTTTTTTTTCATAAAGTATAAAGGAGTTACAAATGACACCTGAGAAAGAGCTCAACAAAGCATCCACTAATGTTAACTCCAGGCAGTGCAGCAGCCTTCAGTCAGGCTGGTTCTCCCTGCCCCTAGCATGGTGAGACTGGACAAGCGAGCTAACCTCTCTCAGCCTTAAGGTTTTATGATCCTACAACTCTAACTTGTAAGATAGACGTATTATTTATATATATATATATATATATATATATATATATATGATATGAATTATACATAGTGTTATTAAATTATATCATCATATCCCTATCTAACAGATTATGTCGCTACTACAGGTTCATATCGCATCAGAAATTAGTAGTCAATATACACATTAAGCCCTTTTTTCTACATGAATTTTCATAAAATCATTCAGAAGCCAGATCTGTAGTTTCTCAACCATGCTTGAGAGTAGAATACTTTCCCTCACCTTACAACTTTTAATTTAAGTTTATGTTAACATCTGTAAACAGAACTTTCATTGCTGATTTTTATTCATAACATTGGTTTTCAACTTTATACATAAGGTGATTTTTACAAGCAGCTGTTTTTCTTCCTACAGTTTGTTTGGTCACACAGAGCAAGGGGCGGATTCAGAATCAGTGTGCTGTCATGTAAGCTTGCAGATCCTGCTGAGGCGAGTAGGAACTTGTCTGGACAAGGAAATATTTAAAACTTCCATTTTAAACTCTGGAAAAGTATAAGGAGTTTTAACTCCCCTTAAAGTGGAATATTGTTTGAAAATTATGGGTAAAATTGTCTTTTCACCAAGTGTGTTAAAAATGTTTCTCTATTGTTTCCTTCTGGAGTTGGCTTGGTGGAAGTCTGAGCTGGGCTCACTTCGTAGAAGGCCTTTGCACTGGCTCTGCTCCATCTCTTCCTCAGTTGGAAAATGTTTGCATGATGAATAAACAAGTTTTTCATCTTTGCCACAGATAGAATGCTTTCTCATCTTTAGCCGTTTTATTCTTTGTCTTGTTTTCCTGAAGAAAGTCCCTGGGCCAAGTTGTGCGAGTGATCTGAAAACCAAAGTGCTTTTCTTACCCCTTCCTTCTGTGATGACACATCCCAGCCACCCAGTGTTTGCAAGGCTTGCTGACTCAGGGGTCACACTTAGGAGTCTGAATCAACGGGGAGGAGACCAGCTTCAAAAGTTACATGAGCAGCGCCCTAGTCTCAGGAACTTTGAAGGGCAGGAGACCCACTCATATTAAGACCACAGCCTCCCTTCTGGCTGAGTTGTCTTTCCGGCAGCCCAAAGCACACTGCTTAGCTTGTACTCTGTCTGAGAAGACCGGCAGCTGGTGTCAGCACCGCCCTGCTGTCTGTGAGTAGCCAGTGTGCCTGGGGCCTGGTGCTTCAAGAGGCTCCACTTATCCAACGCAGGACTGAAGAAAAAGGGGAAAAGTAAGTAATGAAACTCTTCTATAAACCTGGTGTTGGAAGAGGATCCAGTCAATGGCTTTCATCAGATGCAGCCATGGGGAAGGGGTGTGCGGTGACTCCTGATATGCCCAGACGGGTGATGAGGGCGGTGATGAAGGCCTTCCCCTAGCTGTGCAGACAGCCAATGGCCCTCCCGAGGAGCGTCTTTCCCTCTCCTTTGGGGAGGAGAAGTGGATTTCTTAAGCAAAGTGAATTGAGCGGGGTGGGTGGGCAGGGAAGGAAGGATGGACGTGTGGTGGAGGAGAAGGAGAAGGACGATCCTCATTTGGAAGGGGAGAGCCAGGCAGGGGAGGAGAGGACGAGGGGGCGCCTGGCAGCTGGGTTCACACTCACTCTAGGTTAAGACTGGAAATGGTGTCCCCTCTGCTTGGTTCCTGTGTCAAAGAGCACATGAGATGGGGAAGGACACCTAGCCCCAGATGGCATGTCCTGAGCTGCTGGGCCAGGCCTCCTGGTGGCTGCCCTCTAGCAAAGGCCTGGGGGCCCATTGGTCAGCAGGGTCCGCAGCAATAAGGCCTGGGCAAGCTGTGCGCCTGACATCCAGTCCAGGGGCCCCAGCCTTTTGTGCTGTTCCACCATTGGCTTCAGTATATATTTTGTATATACGTTGTTGTTCGGTACTGTCGAGTCAGTTCCGACTCATAATGACCCTGTATACAACAGAACCAAACACTGCCCGGTCCTGCGCCATCCGAACAATCATTGTTACGTTTGAGCCCATTGTTGCAGCCACTGTGTCAGTCCATCTCGTTGAGGGTCTTCCTCTTTTTTGCTGACCTTCCACTTTATGAAGCATGATGTCCTTCTCCAGGGACTGGTCCCTCCTGATAACGTGTCCAAAGTCCGTGAGATGAAGTCTCGCCATCCTTGCTTCTTAGGAGCGTTCTGGCTGTACTTCTACCAAGACAGAGTTGTTCATTGTTCTGGCAGTCCATGGGATATTCAATACTCTTCACCAACACCAGAATTCAAAGGCATCAATTCTTCTTTGGTCTTCCTTATTCATTGCCTGTCTTTCGCATGCATATAAGGTGATTGAAAACACCATGACTTGGATCAGGCACACCTTAGTTCTTAAAGTCATGTCTTTGCTTTTTAACACTTTAAAGACTTTAAAGAGGTCTTTTGCAGCAGATTTGCCCAATGCAATGCGTGTTTTGATTTCTTGACTGCTGCTTCCATGGGTGTTGATTGTGGATCCAAGTAAAATGAAATCCTTGACAACTTCAGTCTTTTCTCCGTTTATCATGATGTTGCTTATTGGCCCAGTTGTGAGGATTTTTGTTTTCTTTATGTTGAGGTGTAATCCATACTGAAGGCTGTGGTCTTTGATCTTCATCAGTAAGTGCTTCAAATCCTCTTCACTTTCAGCAAGCAAGGTTGTGTCATCTGCATATCGCAGGTGGTTAATGCATCTTCCTCCAATCCTGATGCCTCTTTTTCTTCATATAGTCCAGCTTCTTGGATTATTTGCTCAGCATACAGATTGAATAACTATGGTGAAAGGATCCAACCCTGATGCACACCTTTCTTGGAGTTTAAACCACACAGTGTCCCCTTGTTCTGGTCAAACAACTGCCTCTTGGTCTAAGTACAGGTTCCTCATGAGCACAATTAAGTGTTCTGGAATTCCCATTCTTTGCAGTGTTATCCACACAGTCAAATGCCTTTGCATAGTCAATAAAACACGGGTAAACATCTTTCTGGTATTCTCTGCTTTCAGCCAGGATCCATCTGACATCAACAATGATATCCCTTGTTCCATGTCCTCTTTTGAATCCAGCTTAAATTTCTGGCAGTTCCCTGTCGATGTGCTGCTGCAACCACTTTTGAATGATTTTCAGCAAAATTTTACTTGTGTGTGATATTAATGATATTGTTTGATAATTTCTACATTCTGTTGGATCACCTTCCTTTGGAATGGGTACAAATATGGATCTCTTCCAGCTGGTTGGCCAGGTAGCAGTCTTCCAAATCTCTTAGCATAGACAAGTGAGCGCTTCCATCGCTGCATCTGTTTGTTGAAACATCTCAATTGGTGTTCCGTCAATTCCTGGAGCCTTGTTTTTCACCCACATCTTCAGTGCAGCTTGGACCTCTTCCTTCAGTACCGTCAGTTCTTGATCACGTGCTACCTTCTGAAATGACTGAATGTCGACCAGTTCTTTTTGGTGCAGTGACTCTGTGTTCCTTCCGTCTTCTTTTGATGCTTCCTGTGTCATCTAATATTTTCCCCGTAGAATCCTTCACTATTGCAACTCGAGGCTTGAATTTTCTCTTCCGTTCTTTCAGCTTGAGAAATGCTGAGTGTGTTCTTCCCTTTTGGTTTTCTGTCTCCACGTCTTTGCACATGTCATTATAGTACTTTACTTTGTCTTCTTGAGTCACCCTTTGAAATCTTCTGTTCAGCTCTTTTAGTTCATCATTTCTTCCTTTCACTTTAGCTACTCTACATTCAAGAGTAATTTTCAGAGTCTATTCTGACATTCATTTCGGTTTATTCTTTCTTCCGTCTTTTTAATAACCTCTTTCTTCATGTATGATGTTCTTGATGTCATTCCACAGCTCATCTGGTCTTCAGTCATTAGTGTTCAATGCATCAAATCTATTCTTGAGATGGTCTCTAAATTCAGGTGGGATATACTCAAGGTCGTACTTTGGCTCTTGTGGACCTACTCTAATTTTCCTCAGCTTCAGCTTGAACTTGCACAGGAGCAATTGATGGTCTGTTCTGACTGATGATACTGAGCTTTTCCATTGTCTTTCTACAGATGTAGTCGATTTGATTGCTGTGTGTTCCATCTGGTGAGGTCCACAGGTACAGTTGCTGTTTATGTTGTTGAGAAAAGGTATTTGCAATGAAGAAGTCGTTAGTCTTGCAAAATTCTATTATGTGATCTCCGGCGTCATTTCTGTCACCAAGGCCATATTTTCTAACTACCAGTCCTCCTTCGTTTCCAGCTTTCACATTCCAGTCGCCAGTAATTATCGGTGCATCTTGATTGCATGTTTGATCAATTTCAGACTGCAGAAGTTGGTAAAAATTTTAAATTTCTTCATCTTTGGCCTTAGTGGTTGGTGTGTAAATTTGAAAAATAGTCATATTAACTGGTCTTCCTTGTAGGTGTATGGATATTGTCCTATCACTAACAGCGTTGTCCTTCAGGATGGATCTTGAAATGTTCTTTTGATAATGAACAGGACACCATTCCACTTCAAGTTGTCATTCCTGACATAGCAGACCAGGTGATTATCTGATTCAAAATGGCCAATACAGTCCATTTCAGCTCACTAATGCCTAGGATATTGACCTTTATGCATTCCATTTCATTTTTGACGACTTCCAATTTTCCTAGATTCATACTTTGTACATTCCACATCCTGATTATTAATGTTTGTAGCTGTTTCTTCTCATTTTGAGTCGTGCTTCAGTATATACTTTGTATATATGCATATATATATGTATATACACATATATAGTTACCATATACATATTGTATATAAAATATTTTCATAGCTTATAGTCAATCATATAGGCACGTTTGTGGGTTCTCAGGTCCTGCCAGCGCAGCGGTGCAGCCAACACAGCCAGCACAGGGCTCTGAGTGGCCTCCTCTTTGTTACCTAGGTCACTGAAGGGACACACTGGTTTCTCGTTTCAGCTAGTGACATGCGTCTACAGGGCTAGGTGTCAAGCCACATGGTATCAGAGGTGCTTCACAAAGTTTACCTTGAACGTTTAGGAAATACAGGTTGCAAATCGGTCGCTAAGTCACGTGTAGCTTAGGCACGCGCTCAGAGAGGTCAGAGGGATGAGCATCCCCCCCGTCTGGAACCCCCACCCCTCCAGGAGCCTTTCTTTTTCTGGTCTTAACAGTTTTTGGCTACACATTTTATATTGCTTCATAGAAATAGCCTAGGGATGATATGATTTTTCCTAATCTTCTATTATTGGTTCATTTCAATAAGTCTTTCCTAATTCTGCGTAGCTGTTGATTGGTTCAGTGCTCTGCATGGCAGAAGCACATGTATATTTGCCCATCCAGTACTCATCTTAAGGAGCCCTGGATTGTTTTTTGCTTTTAAAATCTTTTTTTTTCTTATTATAAAGTTTTACCGGTTTATTGTAGAAAATAGATAATGAAACCAGAAAACCTATAATCTCCCATCTCACATTTTTGTATGTCTTTCCTGACGATCATCTATCCATCTATGTTAAAGTGTGTATAATTTACAAATACAGGTTTTTTGTCTTAGTTACCGAGTGCTGCCGTAACAGAAATACCACGGTGGGGGTTTTAAAGAACAGGAATTTATTCTCTCAGTTTTGGAGGCTGTGAGTCCAGTTCCAGGGCATCAGCAGGGCTCTGCTCCATCCACCTGAGGAGAAGATCCTTCCTTGTCTCTTTCGGCCTCTGGCAGCCCCGGGCCTTCCTCGGCTTGTAGATGGATCCTCACATGGCCTCTCCCTCTGTGTGTGTCTGGATGTTTTCCATTTTTATAAGACCCCAGTCAGGAGGGATTTGGTTTAAGACCCACCCTACTCCAGTGTGACCTCATTAACATAACGTAAAACTCTTATTTCCTGACAGAGTCACACTCACAGGTACAGGGATTGGGACTTCAACGGAGCTTTGTGGGGGTGCACAATGCAGTCCGTAATACACATCCATGCCTAGTCTACATGATTTGAATGACTGCATGCCGTTCCACGTAGGAGTATAGGATAGTGAACTTAATCACTGCAGCTCCCGGGGACATTCAGGGTGTGTCCTGGTTTTAGCTTCTACAGACAACAGCTGCGGCTCCATCTTGTTCACAGGCTTTAGAATTTCCCTGGGGTAAGCCTCTAGACATTAAACTACTACAGTAACATTAACAGCTAACGCTGAATGCCGCGCAGGTGACAGACGTAAGCGTTTCACTGATCTCCTGCTGTCACGCTACAGTAACATCAACAGCTAACGCTGAATGCCGCGTAGGTGACAGACGTAAG
>NW_004443960.1:1466408-1471826 GCF_000243295.1 Trichechus manatus latirostris | reverse complement strand
CACGCTACAGTAACATCAACAGCTAACGCTGAATGCCGCGTAGGTGACAGACGTAAGCGTTTCACTGATCTCCTGCTGTCACGCTACAGTAACATTAACAGCTAACGCTGAATGCCACGTAGGTGACAGACGTAAGCGTTTCACTGATCTCCTGCTGTCACGCAGGTAGTAGTATTTCGCCCATTTTACAGGTTAAGAATCTGAAGCACAAAGTGTTTATGACCTAAGTCACACAGCTCATCTGGGGGGCGGGGTGAGACTGGAGTCCCAGCCGTCAGGCTTTGCCAGCCTGGGCAGGACGTGTGTCAGGCTTTGATCATTGACAAATTGCCCCCAGAGTTTTAAAAACCCTGTTTACACACGACAGCCATGTGAGAGCTTCCCGTTTCCTGAGCTGCTGCCAGCACTGCACCCTGGACGTGATACTGCACTTGGTTTCCGTCACTCTGTTTGCCACCTGAGTCTAGGCTGGGTCTGATGTGCCACACATTCCCTTCTAACACGGTTCCTGACTGGAGACTTGTCACTTCCCTCAAAGATGAACTCCCTATAAATCCTAGGTCCACACTTTCCAAGGGGAATGTTCGTCCTGCTTATCACTTCCCTGTGAGATGCCAAGGGACACAGGGCAAAAGAGAGCGAAGAGATGAGCCGTCAGAATCCATCAGCACTGAGAGCTTCCGAAGGAGCGCTGATCCTGCCCTGGGGGCTTTATGGGGGTGAAAGGATTAGCAAATGATACAAACCCCATTCTAATCAACAGTTCCGAATGTGTTAAGCCTCCAGTTGTCTTCCATTCTGACTCATGGCGACCCCCTGTGTGTCAGAGCAGAACTGCGCTCCATAGGGTTTTCAACGGCTGATTTTTCAGAAGCAGATCGTCTGAGGTGTCTTTGGGTAGACTCGAACCTCCAGCCTTTCAGTTAGCAGCTGAGTGCATTAACTTTGCATCACCCAGGACTCCAGATGAAGGCTTTAGGGGATAAATAAACACTAAGGCAGTTGGCGCTGACTCCATGCGGGAAATGGATGTATCATTTGAAGGATGGAAATAGGAGGAGAGTGTGTTCTAGGAGCAAAAAGCCCAGGAGAGTCCAGCCTGGGAAAGCGAGGGCCCTGACCCGAGCAGGGGAAGCAGGAGCTCCAGGCGCAGGTGGGCATCACCCAGCTCTGGTGTGACTCTGTCTGTTAAGGGGAAGGGTCTTCTGGTTCTTACCTCTTTTCTGCCTTCCCGAATTGAGTCACCCTAATCATGGGTGGAAGGAGCTCTGGTGATGCAGTGGTTAAGTGCTAGGCTGCTAACCAGAAGCTTGGTGGTTCAGACACACCCAGCAGCAGCTCTGCAGGAGAAAGACCTGATGATCGGCTCCTGTAAAGATGATAGTCTAGGAAATCCTATGTCATATGGGGTCGCTATGAGTCGGAATCGACCTGACGGCCCACAACAATGATTTTCCTAAGAACAAGAAATAATTTAGTTACTATTTTTATTTTCTGATATTTTTAAAACATTAGGTTCTGTCTTAACCAAGAAAATTGGAAGAATTCCTCCTTAAGAAAAAACTTTAAAATCAATAATAAACAGTAGTAAAAAATCCTATACTGAGAGGCCCATACAACAAAAGACTTTAAGCGTTGTTTTTGCTGCTTTGAGTTGCCATCAAGTCGACTCTTGACTCCTGGCGACCCCATGTGTGCAGAGTAGAACGGCTGCTCCATAGGGTTTTCAAAGCTGTGACCATTCAGAAGCAGATCTATATAATAATAATTTTATAAAAGCCCAATGTACATGTTTAAAAAAACTCCAGAAGAATGGACGTCAAACAGTATATTCTGTATGGACTGCTAAGGAATTCCTTAGGTGTGATGGTGGTGGTGTGGCTGTCGGACACTGCGCTTATTCTCGGGGGGTGTGTGCTGCCAGGGTGGAGTGTTTGTGGAACTGATTTCCAAACAGGTCTCGACAATAAATAAGTAGGTAGGAGATGAGAGAGGGAAAACACTGCAAACGTTAACAATTGCTGAGTCTAGGGATGGGTATATGGGGTTCATTGTACAAGTCTTTTAACTTTTCAGTAGACTTAAATTTTTTCAAAATAAAAAGTTGGGGAAAAATGTATCTTCTAGGTGAAAGGATTACCGGTGATGGCAGCAAAGCTGTAAGTCAGGAATTGCGGAAATTGATGAGCCGACTATTTTTTGATCCTTGCAGCTGAGGACTGTGTGCTAGACTTGCAGTGCTGAGTCAGGTGTTTGTGCTGTTGTATAAACAGCTACTTTGGACAAGCTTGTGTGGCACTATGTTGGCCCTTGACCTGAGGAGCACTGTACACTCTGGGTGCTGACTGTCCACTCAAGGGGACTCGTGCACACTGCTCATACCTCATACCCTTAGCTTGCTGTAAGACACCCACTCGGTAGACTCTTCTCAGCTGAACCCTGCACCTGCTGGCTGGACTGATACACTCTCCATGTGAGCACACCCCGCCCCTTGGTCCAGCCCTTCCCCCTGTGGGGGCCTGGCCAGAGGAAGGACTATGGGGTGCTGTTGCCACAAGCAAGTAATCAGCTGTACTCACGACCTCCAGAAATGGGGACAGACGACAAAATGCTGTGCAGTCACTGACAATACTGCAGAAACGTATCGACTGACAGGAAAAGATCATCACAACATGTAATGAAAAAGCAGGCTAGGGAATAGTATGGGTGGTATGAGCAAATTATTTAAAAAATAACAACCACACTCATGGATTTGGAAGGCTGTACACTGGTTAACTGGCTCCCTTGGGTGGGTGAGATTTGGGCTGTTCTTTTTGCTTACCTATATTTTCTGACTCTTCAGTAACGAATATGTTCAAAAGGCAAAACAAGTTGGAATGACATTTAATAAACAAATCCCACTATGGCACTTCCTCATAAAAATTCTAAAGTGGGGACTGCATAATACCTGTTGACAGGATGCAGCCTCCACTGGGGTCAGACTTGGGGTTCTGGTCTTGGGACAGTTGGGTTACATCTGGGCTCTGCCACCCCTTAGGCTGCCTACCTCTAAGTCTGCGCCTTCATCTATAAAACGGGGTGGAAGTAGCAATAGACACCTCACAGCTTTGTGGAGGACTAGATACTACACAGAAAGCTCTTGGCACAGTGCCTAGTGGTTCTAAGTGCTCAGTAAAGGTTAGCCACTGCTACTACCATTAGACGTCCTCAGCTTTCTCTCAGGGCCTAGCAGATGCCTTCTGTTTACACTAGCACCAGGCACTCTGACAGCTGTGCTGTGCATCTTCCCTTGTTGCTGTCGGAGAAGGGAGCAGTTGGGAGCCACAGCAGCACTCCTGGCCATTCTCCCTCGCTGAAGCCTCCTTATCCTGGGTGGGAGGGAGAAAGTGCTTATTAACTCTGCCAGCAGTTAGAGCCTGGTGCTCAGGAGGCCAAGGCCGAAGACCATGGTCTGAAGCCCCATAAGGAAGTATCTCTCGTCACCACTGTTGGGGAGGGGCCGGGGGGAAAAATTACACCTTTAGGGCAAACGAGCACATTTATTTGGAAAGCAATAATTTCAAAATTATCTTCCAAACTCTGAGTTACATGGGTAAATACTCATCATTCACATACTGAAATTTGAAATTAACCACTTATCTAGAGTGGTGTTTTTCCAAATTTCCCTGATAAAAAATCACCTGGAGTGCCCTGTAAACACAGCTTCCCTGGTCATCATCATAGAGATTAACTGATTCAGTGGGTCTGGGATGGGCCAGTAATCTGGAAAGTTTTATTTTTACAAATACCCCACAGATGATTATCATCAAGGAAACCAGGGAAGCACTGATCCGCACACGATTCTCAGCTTCCTTTGCAGATGTGAAGTCGTGGGCTACTGACATCCCACAGTGACCCACTGAAAAGTCTTACCCAGTCCAGTTAGGAACAGAAGCTAAAACCAGTCTTTTGACCATCTGGTTGAATAGCTTCTCCTCTCCAGCACTGTCACCATCCTTTATTCTGGTCGCTTCCTGAAGGCACTGTTGCTTGTTCCCATTACTGGCCCAGCTGTTCCACATCAGGTTTTTCTTGGAGGTTCCATCTTCCTTGAGTTGAGATACAGCAATCAGATCAAATCATTTTTTAAATTGATTTCTCATTAAAGGATTGTAATAACCTTTGCTTGCTTCTACCTTGCTCTCTTCTCTCTTGAAACTCGTTAAGAAGCTGGGCGCTTTATATAGACTCAACATTCAGGTCTTTCCACCTTAAATCTCATACTGACGACCCCGTCTATGCCAGCCTGGATCTCATCGTTTTCTTTAACAGGCCCAACCCCCTTTGGCGTGCCGGTCAAGATGATATCGCCTTCCTCCAAGGTAATGATCTTAGAAACGTAGCTGATGATGTAGGGGATGGAAAAGATCATGGAGGAGGTCTCACCCTCCTGCCTGAGCTCGCCGTTGACCTTGAGCCAGAGCCTCAGCTTGTGAGGGTCGGGGATCTTCTCCTTGGGCACGAACGCGCTGACGGGGCAGGAGGCGGTGAAGCCCTTGGCCAGGGTCCAGGGCAGCCCCTGCTTCTTGCACTCGTTCTGCACGTCTCTGGCGGTCATGTCCAGGCACAGGGCGTAGCCGGCCACGTAGTCCATGGCCGCGGCCTGGGGCACCGCGCGAGCGCGCTGGCCTATCACCACGCCCAGCTCCAGCTCGTGCTGCAGGTCGCGGCTGTAGGCGGGCATGAGGATGGGCGAGCCCTCGGGGGCGTAGGCGCTGGACGGCTTCAGGAAGAGCACCGGCTCGCTCAGCACGGCGCTCCGCATCTCCCTGGCGTGCTCCGCGTAGTTCCTGCCCACGCACACGATGTTTTTGCCCCATTCCCAGAAGCGGGACAGCTGCCTGGGAGCCGCCATGGCGCTCGCGGGCGACCGGGCACGGCGCCCCGAGTCACGTGGGCCCCACGGGGTCGAACACGGTGCCTACGGCTGCCCCGAGGGGACAAATCAACTCCGAACTGTCCCGTCGGCGACAGCCCGGTCCCCTCAGCGCTTGGCCTCCTGGGAGCCGCTGTCTGGAGGCTGTCTCGCTGCTGCCCCGCCCGAGGAGGCCGGCCGTGCCCCCAGAAGGAGGCTGAGGTCAGCGTGCAGCTCCCGGGCAACCGACACCCCCTTTCGGGCTCCCGGCAGCGGGTACTGGCAGACTGCGGCTTCGACGCCAGCGAGCTGATTGGCGGGGGTGGGGCGGGGCGAGCGCGCTGATTGGCGGGGGCGGGGCCCGGCGGCGGCCGCTGATTGGCTGCGGTGCGCCTGCGCCGGGCGTTGTGCGGCCCGTGCCCTGAGCCCGTCCCCCGCACCGCCCCGGTCATGGTCGTGGGCTGCGGGCTCATCGGCCGCCGGAGCCTCGCCGTCCTAGGAGCCTGCGCTCGCCGCAGCCTGGG
>NW_004443960.1:1459617-1466127 GCF_000243295.1 Trichechus manatus latirostris | reverse complement strand
GTCGGGACGTCGCGAGCCCGGCCGCGCTCTGGGCCGTCCGCGTCCGACGCGCCGGGGCGCCGGCAGGGGGCGGCCGCGAGCTGACGCTGTCTTTTACCGACACAGGTGTCTAACGCCTCGGGGACCACCGGTAGGCAGCCGGTTGTGGTCCAGAAAAGGCTCCCGGGAGTTGAGTCAGACGAGTGAGAGGGGCAGAAGACAGAGAGTGGGGTAACTTGTCAGCTGGGGGTGCGGAAGGCTTTGTGCTAGGTAAGGAAACGTCTGTTCCAGAACAGCTCAGAATCCCCGTTTTGGGAACCCAGCCTCTCCCTGGGGTCTGTCCGGCAGGTAGCTGAGGCCCTTACCCCTGACTCTCGGGGTTTCCACATCTTTTTCCCCCCATGGAATACAAAAACCCACATTTCTGTTCCCTGTGGTGATGTAATTGTGCCTGAAGCCCAATAAAATGTTGTGTATATGTCTCCACAAAGAAATCACGTCATTTCACACCAGTTTTAGCTGGCAAGGAAAACCTTGAGGCATAAAATGAAGACCAAGGGCAGAACCCTAGAACAATACTGGCGTCCACCAAGACTTGGTTCTGTGAGCTGAGGGGTCCTGCGCTGGTCACCTCCTTCCTTGGGTCTGTTGTTCCATCCACCTCCCTAATGAGTGGTGTTGGACCCGCTGGCCCCCAACTGCCTGCTCTTCCAGATTTCAGATTCTCACAGTGTTGCTGCTAGCGTTGTTGGAATATGTGGGCCTTGATTTTGAAATCTATTATTTGCCATCTTATCTAGCCGATGTAGCAATAGGGGCAGTTGGTTAACTTGCTGTGTTTGGGAGCTGGTTAACAGCTGGATGACCTCTGAGTACTAGGTAGAGAGACGGAGCAGGCAGAGAGGTCATCCTTACCCACTTTCAAATCTGGAGGGGCTGAAATGTTGTCATTGCTAAGGAAAGAGCCTGTTTTCTGAACTACAGGTTTTCTTCCATTTAGGGACATTCTGAAGTGTCATGGTTGAGAGTGTTTGCATCAGGAGCCAGGAAGAGTGTAAGCCGGACAGTGACTGTCCCATTTAAAGAGTCTCTCCCCTCTGCTCCCTTCGCACTGATGTCAGGAGACGACAGGCCCAGTTGTCGTTGGTGCCGTCCAGTCAACTCAGACTTGTAGTGGCCATGTGACAGAGTAGAACTGCCCCAAAGGGTTCTTGGCTGTAACCTTTTGTTTTTTTAACTTTATCGTGCTTTAGGTGGATGTTTACAGTGCAGATTAGTTTCTGATTTGAAAATTTAGACACAAATTGTTTTGTGACATTGATCGCGATCCCCACAATGTGTCAGCACTCTCCCCCTTTCCCTTTCCATCCTGGGTTCCCAGGGCCATTTGACCAGTTTTCCTGTGCCTCCCTGCCTTGTCTTCGCCTTGGGGCAGGTATTGCCCATTTGGTCCTGTAAACTTGACTGAATTAAGAAGCACGTTCCTCCCGTGTGTTGTTTTGTAGGCCTGCCTAATCTTTGGCTGAAAGGTGGACTTTGGGAGTGGCTTCAGTTCTGAGTTAGTAGGGTGTTGGCTGTAATCTTTACGGGAGCAGATTGCCAGGCCTCTTCTGCGGTATCACTGGGTGGGTTTGAACCGCCAACCTTTAGGTTAGCAGTTGACTGAAAACTGTTTGCACCACCCAGAGACCTGTGCGCCCAGTTAGAGAAGCAAAAATCCTGTGAAATTTTAAAATATTTTGTGGTTCAAACAGAGCACAGGCTGCGGGTGTGGATCTCTGAACAAAGTATCGCAGTTGCAAGCCTGTGAGTGGTAGCGTTTTCAGGCAGCGCTGAGCTATTTATGGAGGAGTAAGGTTTCCATGGTGCCAGCACCACACCAACTCTTCCTTAGCAATCAGTGCACCTTTCCCAGGCGGCCAGCTTCTCCACAAGGCCGCTTCAGTGCCAGGAGAAGGCTGAGCACCAGTGGGAAGTCATGTTCCCTTCACCCGGGCAGCAAGCTCGTTTTTAAGATTCTGCCAAGAAATATATAAACAGCGCCCCCTTTTGAGGAGGAGAATGCTGAGTCCTGCTGTAATCCCCCTGCTCCCCCCACACAGACACTGTTCTGTAGTCCTGCTGGGGCTTGGACAGTGCCAGGGCTCAGGGGAAGTAGGACATCACAGAAACCTGAGCATACAAAAATGTTTGTCTGCTGTGATGAGGAGAAGGGTCTGGAGCATGCCCAGCTGGCTGTCAGAGGGGGAAACGGATATGTTTGTATAATCGTGAAAGCGACAGTTTAGGCCCTTTTCCTGGCCATGGCGTTGAGACGGCCCCTGGGGACGTAGTCAGTCAGTGAGCGCTGCCTGCTTTCCAGATCCTTTTGGGAGAGGCCCCCTCCCAGCACCTAGCCCAGGATATCACAGCCGCCTTCCGTCAGCCTTTGTGGATTTCCCCCTTCGAGCTAAGACTTACCGGACTGTTCGGCCCGCATGTATTCCAATCAGCAGGAGTTTCATTGTGAAGCTACGTTGGTGTCTGTCTTCTGGGACGGTGGAGGTGCTGTGTCCCTCAGTCCCCACCCCTGGCGGAGTCATCTGACCCAGTTGGCCAGTAAAGCTGAGTCCTCCAGACGAGACTAAAGCAGGGTGGCCAGCTCTCCGTTTCTCAGGACTGGCGGCGGTGGGGGTGCCTTGTCCACGTCTTGAATTCTTGCTGTTGGAGAGCGAATATTGCTTTCTTCTATGGCCAGGGGTCCGAGCAGGGCTCTGTCCTTCTCTTAGCTCAGGGAGGCAGCACTGGGTGCTGGGTTAATCGGCCAGGCTCAGTGCTTTCACCCGAGCCCCTTGCTTTTTGTCCTTGTTCTGAGCTGGGCCTGGGCAGTTTGACAGCGGCTGGAATCATAACACACAGCTGGCAGTTTTGGTACCTGTCAAAAAAAAAAAAAAAACAAAAACAAAAACAGTTGCTGTTGAGGTAACTCCAACTCATGGTGACCCAGGCGTGTGAGAGTAGACCTGTGCTCCACAGGGTTTTCAATGGCTGTGATCTTTTGAGGGGTAGATCGCCAGGCCTTTTTTCTGAGGTGCCTGTGGGTGGACTCGAACCTCCAACTTTCTGGTTAGCCATGTGCGTAGCTATTTGCACTGCCCGGGAACTCCTCCTGGTCCCTTTAAGACCTTGGAAAAGAAAACAAGGGGCATAAGTCTCAACAGCTGATTTCCGCAAACAGGAACACGAACCAGGTTCTGTTTTCCTCCAAAATAAGTGGCCGAGTGAGGATGTTCTCGGCCTTGTCAGAGGAACCGAGACCACGCTCGTGTGTTGACATGGCCTGCCCCGCCGTCCCCGGGACCGAGTGCTGGGCTAGGGCTAAGTTTAAGTCTCGGCTGGCGTGGCCTCACTTGGACGCCGCCCTGAAGCTGCGTTGTGTCCTCAGGTCCAGCCCTGCTGGGAGTCCTGTTCCATCACACCGACCTGCGGAAGAGCGCGGTGGTTGAGCAGGCCGCCATGAAGGTGGAGCTCCTGCCCGCCCTGACCGACAACTACATGTACCTGCTCATCGACAGGGACACCAAGGAGGCCGCCATCGTGGACCCGGTGCAGCCCCAGAAGGTCTGGGTCATTGGCTCTGGTGGGGGTGGAGGGCATGTGTTGGGGGGCTTTGCTTCCAGCCTTGTCTCAGTCTGTTGTTGTTGGGTGCCATCGCGACCCCTCAGAATTTCTCAGCCTGCAGTCTTGCGGGCATAACCGGCCTGCGCAGGAGCCGACGGGGTCGGGGCCTGTCTCGTGCCTCGTCGCCAGCGGCGCTGTGTCCTGGCCGCTCTGCCAGAACCCAGTGGAGAGGAATCCACTCCTGAACGTGTGTCCAGCCGTCAGGACGGGAGGGTGGAGAAGACCAGAGGGAGAGAAAAGGGGCTCCGACTCCAACATGGGGTGCAGTGAGCCCCTGGGACTGCTTTCCCTCCTCGTGGCTCTCTGCCCTGCGGTGCCCCCTCCAGGGGTTGTGGCCTCAGGGCAGGGGGGCCCAGAGAGGGTGTGTGTGGGGTCCAGAGAGAAAGGGCACCTTTCCCCCACTTTCCCAGAGTCAGAGCGAGTCGGGAGTCAGGGCGAGTGGGGCCACGGGGCCGGGGAGCCGGGGTGGGGAGTGAGTGTGGCCTTTGTTCTTTCTGACCTCTGGGCATAGGTCATGGAGACCGTGAAGAAGCACGGCGTGAAGCTGACCACTGTGCTGACCACCCACCACCACTGGTGAGTGCCGTGACCCTTCGGTGTCTTCCCGCCACACCACACAGCTTTGGGGCCTGACTGCTTCTGGGGGCGTCCTGGCGGGAGGTGCTGGCGTAGGAGGGACGCTTGGGGGGCAGGCTCTCTGGCCTCCCAGGTGTGTGGGCAGGAGCAGCTGGAGGTGGGAACTGCGGTGGGAGCCTGGGATACATCCCCCCCTGGAGAGCTGGAGCCATCACAGCCCTCTGGCAGGGGGACAGTCGCCCCGCTGGGGCTCTGTCTTCACCGGACAGACGAGGGGACAGTCGCCCCGCTGGTGCTCTGTCTTCACTGGACAGACGAGGGGACGGTCGCCCCGCTGGGGCTCTGTCTTCACTGGACAGACGAGGGGACGGTCGCCCCGCTGGGGCTCTGTCTTCACTGGACAGATGAGGGGACAGGCTCCCGTGGTCGGCCCGCTGCCCTCTGCTCCCGGCCTTTGAGGCCCTGACCACTCGGCCTGTGTGATTGAGTCCTGCAGCCTGGGGAGGGACGGACGGAGAGATGGTCTGGGGAGGGAGGGACGGACAGATGGGTGGACAGGAGGACTGACTGATGGAGGGAGGGGGCAAGCTGGCCTTGTCGTGCTGCATGGCGCCTGTGTCCTCTTTTCCTCCCACTGGAGGATCCCAGCAGCCTCTTGGGCTTGTGCCTACAATGCGGGCAGCCTTGATGTCAGGGAAGAAACTAGTCTAAAAATCAGAATTTTTTAAAAAAGCCATATTTGGAGGTTTTTTTTTTTTAATGGGATTTTTATGGTATGTTTATTATCAGATATTCTGTGAGTGACTAATCGTGGCTAGCGGTATTTTGTAGTTGACAAACAAAAAACAAACCAAAAAAACCCTCACACTTTATTTAGAGGGCGCTTGGAAAATTCCGCTTGTACTAAAATCAGTTGCAGAATCTTCGCAGGCCCATAGCAAGTTGCTCGGCAATGTTTTGCCACGTGACGTAAGTAAATTCAGAGCAAGGCGGATTAAAAAATAATAACCAAGCAGACAGGAATGAAGTGAAAGCACTTGGAAAAGCTGAGGTTCTAGTCCAGGACCCTGGTGGCGTGGAACCTGGCCCGTTGTGGACGCCTGCCCAGGAAGGTGACTTATCTCCGCGGTACAGATGGTGGTCGGCCTGCAGTGGTTCCAGATGCGGCATCAGAAGTGAGCCACAGCAATGAGGGAGAGTGATTAAAACATAAATGAGCAGGCAGTTCTAGTGACGGGAAGTCGGAGGAGCAGGAAGAGAAGCGTCCCCTCTGGCTGTATTGTGTGTCACTACAGACAACAAAATCTGGTTGTTTTCCAAGGGCTGGGTATTTAGGTTCAGGAAAGAAGGAGAATACATATGGTGCAACAATTAAGTGCTCGGCAGCTAACCAAAGGGTTGGTGGTTCAGACCCACCCAGGGGTCCACGGAAGAAAGACCTGGCAATCTCCCATAAAGATGACAGCCTGGGAAACCCTCAGGGGCAGTTCTGTTTGGTCACGTGGGGCCACTGTGAGTCGGGGTTCACTAGATGGCACAGCAAGCTTATTTTATCACTTGTGGAACAGCTAGTGGGTTTATGAAGAGGGTTTTAATCTTTCCAGAAATTGTAGAAGTTCAAAGTAAAACAAGGAGAGTTACAAAATTAGAAAAGTCGATAACAACAGGTGTTGGTGACAATGTAGAGAAATCAGATCCCAAATTATATAGACGTGTTTTTTAAATAAGCAGAAGCAAGCTATGCTCATTAAAGAAGTGTTGGAAAATTCAGACAAGTAGAAAGAAGAACAAGGATCCCCGGTGGCACAATGTTTAAGTGCTCAGCTGCCAACTGAAATGTTGGTGGTTGGAACCTACCCAGCAGCTCCGTGGGAGAAAGACCTGGCGATCTGCTCCCGTAAAGATGACAGCCAAGGAGACCCTGGGGTGGGGCGGCTCTGCTCTGTCACACGGGGTCACTGCGAGTTGGGATCCACTCAGTGACACCTGCCACCACCACTTAGGATGGAATTTGCTCCATTGAAAGGCCCTTCCCTCTTCTGGCTCACAGCCAAGGCCACCCGTCCCGTGAGCAACCACAGTCCATGGCTTAGCCCCTCCTCAGTGGGGTGTCCCCGGTGTCCCCAGAGTCCCCAGACGAAAGTCTGTAAAGAGAGTCTGATGGAGTATGAGGGGAGCATCGGGGTGTCTTAAGGCGACATGATGGGGTGAGCAGGACCGAACACCCCTCGATGTCGGGGGAGAGCAGGACCGAACACCGCTCGATGTCGGGGGAGAGCAGGACCCGACACCCCT